>NC_029793.2:3421850-3480266 GCF_000816755.2 Arachis ipaensis | reverse complement strand
AAATTTCAAATTTCTAGACAACTTATGAGCTGGTGAGAGTTCCTGGGCCCTGAGTTGCCCAAGTTGTTTGCAGAAATTTGTTATCATTTTGTGTCATGGAAAAAGCATTTTGCACACTAGCTTTGGATATTCACTTTGCATTTTTCTTTTTTTTTTTCTTCTAATTTTTTGTTGAAAGCTTAAACTCAACAAGTTTGAAAAACAAATTAAGAATTAAAAATCTTGTTTGATATCAAATATGATCAAATTAAAATGTTCATATAGCAATGTTCTTTGTGTTGGGGTTGAAATTACACTTTGTTGTACATGTTAGTGCTACATATTGATCATCATCATCAATATTTTTTAATTATATATATATATATATGTTATGAACAAGTTTGATTATTTTATAATGATAAATTTGATTATATGTTATGACAACTTTGATATTTAGGTAGTTAATTATTTTATTAGAAATATATAAATAACATGCATGAATATATACAAATATATCACTTTTAGAGATAATATTTGATTCTGTTTTGTGGTTCTTATTTAATTATTTGCTAACATTTGGCCTCAAAATATATATTCTATCTAACTATTTTGTTTTAATTGTGAGTAGTGTGTTTGAACTATAATACATGGTTTCAATTGATACTTTCACATAAAAATGAGAATAATTGTTTTTTATCATCAAATCCTTAATGCTTTAATTATTTAGATTAATCTTATCTCCAAATGATATTATAAACAAAAGTTAATACACTAGGCTGACATTATTGAATTCACTTTGAAAAGAGAAGAATGCAACTAAAAGTTGATAAGAGATGTAGAAAATTGGATGGAAAAGTGATAAGCACAAAGACTGTATGTTATAGGAAACAACATTTCAAAACCTTAAACAACTAAAAAATTGGTGTGGTTAAAATCANTTATTCAATCAATATAATGTGTGGGGTCCATTATGTCATATTATTAGAATGGGAAAAATAAGAGTATCTTTTGGAAAGTGAAATCCACTTGGATTTATTTGATATGCCTATCTGGTTTTGTTATGCTATTTACTTATCTACTCACATCTCAATATCTCATATAAGTCCTCGTTCATTCTTTTTCTCATGAATCTCATCAAACCCTCCTTTTGCTTTTTTCTTTTTGTTTTTGTTTTTAAAAACATTATTATTATTATTAAATAAGGAAAAAATGTAACAAAAAAAATTTAAAAATTTATATTTTAGATAGATTAATTTCTAAAAAAAATATCAATAAAGTCCTCTAAAAAAATAAACGTGAATAAGTTAGTTTAAATTAAAATTTTTTGTCTTAATTATAGGGACTAATTTAAAATAATGTGTCTACATCTGTTATTTTGAAAGACTTTATTAATATTTTTTTCAAACAACTAATATATCTGATGTGTAAATTTTTAGAAATTGACTTCGTGCCTGTTTGGGCACCATTATTTTGATAAAAAAAAGATCTTTTTTCAATGAAAAAAGATCTTTTTTTATTTTTTGGTGTGTTTGACAAATTTCGAGTAGTAAAAATAAAAGCACTAGAAAAATCAGAAAAATATCTTTTTTTTGAAAGATCTTTTTTCCTTAAAAAAAAAGATGTTTTTCAGGTAATAAATAAACAAAAAGTACTTTTATATTGTTATATCCAAACATAATTGATAGATAAAAAGATGTTTTTGCATGAGATATCCAAACATAAAATTACTTTTACTTTTCCATAAGATATTTTAAAAAAAGATAACTCGACAAAAGATCTTTTCTTAAACAAGTCCTCCAAGAAAAGAATTGAAAATTAAACGCAAGGTAATTTACTGGGCCGCTTTGGGCCCAAAACGTGTTTTGGACACTGAAAATGGGCAATACCAAAAATTAAAGAAAAAAGGCATATGAATATGGTATGATAACTCAAAATTGGTCAAACAATTTAGGTTGACCCGGAAAAGGAACTAAAAAGAAAATATGATAAACAAAACTGTAATTACGTGTATGTATAGAATTGTTTTTCTTTTATTCGTTTTTTTAATTAGTGAAGTAAAAGTGCAATTATGGATTGTACAAAAATACTATGAGAGGAGCATGGAGTATATAGAATTATTTATACAATTATTAACATTAATGTCGTAAGCAAAATATATAGTATGAAAAATATGAATCCATATCGTAAGAAAAATATAGCTATATATGAAACACTTGTATCTGTCAAAACAACTCAACTGAAAATAAGGGTCTCCCTATTTAATTATATTTAAATTAAAAAAAGCGTGTTGCATAAGATATTTGGATTATTTAATAAATTGATGATTTAAAAGTTATGAAGCACGGACACTTAGTTGAGTTGTTGTATTCACATGTCGAACACATTTCGGATACGATATTTATCGATATTCATTCGACAAGTGTGTCCTAATAAAAAGTAAAAAATTCTTTTTCGAACAGTTTGAACATACTTAAATACTATCACGTGTCAGTGTGTCCAGTCTTATTCTTAAAATATATTTTTAAAATAAATTTAGATATAGTATATATTATTATTTATTAAAACAAAAAATATTTTAAATACTTGATATAATTAAAATAAGACATTAAAAATAATAAAAAAATTTAATTTAAATTTTAATATTAATAAAATATCAAAATATCACTACGATTTATCTAAAAAATATACTTTATATTTTATATATATGCGTATTTCTGTATCTTATAAGATTTTAAAATTCAAGTATCGATATATCTCATATCGTGTTGTGTTCTATATCCGTATCAGTATCCGTGCATCATGACTTAAAGAGGATAGGAAATTGAATAGAAGTCAAATGAAAAGATCATGGAAAAGGCTGATTTTGAAATTATGCATAATGAAAATCATGGAATTTTGTGTCTAGGGGAGTTTTGCATAGAGAAAAATAAAGATAATGCATTCATGTGGAGATTAATGTTTTTGCCATTTTGCAGTGCTAAAATTGGTCGGCATTCAGGGTCATGAATATTGAATTGATTTTCAGGATTATGTGTCTTTTATCAAATACTTTTATTTTCTTCAATTTTTCTTTAGATATACATGAGCCTTTAATCAAAATATGATATTTATGACTTTCTAACCATTAAAATAATATAACAAATAAGCCTTTCTCAATAAAAGAATCTATATATATTTAATTTTAAAAATTACACTAAATATTAATATTATTATTTTTCATAAATAAAAAATTCAAAAATATTACTTTTAAAACGTCCTAAACTGGCCTAAAAAATAGACCGACCAAGGAAGGGTGTAAATATTAAATAAGAACCAATGAAGAAGAAATAGCAAAGGAAGGGGAAGGATTAGGTGTTTCGCAGCCGCAAACACACATTCACGCCTCACCAACCACACACACCCACCAATGCCCATGGCGCTGTTTACAACCACCACCACCACCGCCTTACTCCTTCCACCTCCTTCTTCTTCCTCTTCCGTCAACAAGTCTTCATCTTTCCACAACTTTCGAGTACCCTTTACTGTCCATTGCTGCTCTCTCTCTCCAATTCCACTTTCCCATCGCTTCCACTCCCTCCGTGTTCGTATGGCCCCCGAAGAGGAGAAGATGACTCGCCGTTCCCCTCTCGATTTCCCTATTGTATGTTCCTTCATTTCTCTCTCTCTTTCTTGTTTGAATTCTTGTGCTGGTGTTGAAGCATGTTTCGTGCTGCAAGAGGTTCTTGAAGGTTGTTACTTTTACCTTGCGTGTGTTTTGGCTTAGAATTAGGGCACAATTGGTGTTTGAAATTTAGGGGAACTGGTTCTTACGCTTAATACTTGAAATTGTTGAAATTCGTTTGGTTAATAGGGAAAATTAGGATTTTAATTAATTAGTGTCTCTAGCTTCTAGCTGAATTGGCACTTGGCTGTCTATGATTGATGACATCATCCTAAAATTGCATTCAGATGATTTAAACTGTCTAATTGAACAAAGATAGGGTTAACTCTTGGATAAATTGATCTTATATTGTTTGTTTGGAGATATGTGCTGGGGTGTGGTTGAATTATGGATGCTTTGGTTGTGCCACTATTTTCTTGTGCATAATTTTAGCAAGTAATGGATCCTATCTCATGGAAACCACAACTTACCCTTTCTTCCATAGATGATTTGTTGTTGTCTAGTTGTGCAGTAAATGAAGGGGGACAAAAACAGTTATGAGTTATCTATCTAGATTACTTCTTATGAAACTAGAGGGGTTTGTGAGATTGATTTTGGGGAGTAAGGGAGGGAAGAGGAAAGGCTAGTATATATATTCATTATGCTTACTAAAATATTCAAAAAATGGACATTTTTTACATAGTGGTTAATGGAGCTTGAAATTGTTGAATACATCACAAGCTCTCAATTTCTTTTTTCCCTCCTCCACTTCTCCTTCCTTTACCGCGTAATGCTTTCACTCACATTTCGTTACATTTCTCTACACGCTTAATTTATTGGGGTCGTCTATTAGTATTGTTCAGATATCGGTTTGTGGTGAACCTTACTCTGTTCTCAATTGGTGGCCATTCGAGAAATACACTAATTGAATATTGAATGCATATCATATTTATAGGAATGGGAAAGGCCGAAGCCAGGACGAAGACCGGATATATTCCCTCAATTTAGTCCAATGAAGACACCATTGCCACCTCCATTGCCTGCAGATCCACCCGAAGAGGACGAGGAAGAGGAGGAAGAAAAGAAAGAGGAACCAGAGGAAGATCCTGATAAGGAGGAGACAGATGAGCCAAAACAGCAATAATGGAGCGAGAAGATCGAGTTGTTTTGATATCTCAATGCCAACTTGCTGCTTGCTACACTTAGCATAGATAGATGATGGTTATTTCATTGTATCAGGGATGTGAGAGCTTTTCTTCAAGTTTTGCTAGCTGCCAATTCTGTTTTATACCCTGATATTAGTTGTAGTTTATGCAAGTGCTTGTTCTCACATCATATTCTCTCCACATACAACAATTTTGTCTGCCTACTATAAAGTAATATTACATATGGATGGGGTAGGGTAATGATTTTTGTTTCAACTTGATTGCATTATATAATATTCTTTCATTTTGAAAATGGATAGTTCTTGATTTCAAGTATGAGTTGCAGCTTTGATGCTGATTGGATAGTTAGGCTAGCGTTATAACCCCTAAGCTTTCCTCTTTTTTTATATTTTGGATGATGGGTTCAGAAATCAGAATCCTAACAGGGTGTTTAGAAAAGTTAACTGGAGATAGATATGTAGTCGGTTCTGTTATTATTTGAATTTTGATGTTTGGAGTCAACGAGTTAACACTAAACACACAAATAGTATACAAGCTTGATGAATTAGCAAACATGTTTTCCCATTACAATCATAAGTAATCAAATAATGCATTCCAAAACACAAATAATAAAAACCAATGCGAAGTACACACCTTTTTTGGGTCCAAGAAATTCTGATTCAAACTATGATCCCTAGATCACACTCACACACACAGACTTATTATGGAAATATGATAACTATTTTTTAGGAGGATGTATGGTATACCATGTTTGAAGAGCAGCAAGAATTAATGCAGCAAGTGCACCCAAGAAGGCAAGCAAAGACCAGGGAGAACTGAAATAAGTACTCCGTGTTTCAGCCAGAAAAGTTCTCCATCCACTCGAGTAATGTTCTTCAATTTGATGCCTGACTCTCCACTAAACCAACTAAACCATCTCGAGGTAAAAGTGATGTTATGCCACTTCCATGGATCACTCTTGTTTGCCTTTACCCGAATCCCTGATTTTTTGAGATCACGTATGTTCTTGTAAGTTTGCCAAAATAGGGAGGAATGAGGAGGAGGAGGAGGAGGAGGCGCCAGTTCTTGGTCGCTTTGAAGCAAATTTTGGATAACACCAGCTGATCTAAGCTCCTTGACATCCTCAGCATCATCTACCAAGGAATCCAAGAAAGAAAAGAAACAACAACATTCAAAGCTGTTGCGAAAGTCTGGACACATCTCGTACGCAATCAAGTTTCGAAAAAAGTAAGGCGTGACATCGTTTATAAATACATGTGTGGTTTAATTTATTTTCAATGTATATTTGTATTTCAACATGTATTTTATACTGTGACTTTAGTGACTGATTTTGGTATACATGTAGCATTACTCAACAGAAATAACCTATGATGCACGAACACTGACACGACACGGGACATGACACGACACGGGACATGCGGACACACGAATTTTAAAATCTTATAAGACACGGGGACACGACATATATATAGAATATAAAGTATTTTTTAGATAAATTACAATGAATTTTTGATATTTTATTGCTGTTAAAATATAAAATAATTTTTTGACTATTTTTAATGTCTTTTTTTAACTATATAAAAGTATTTAAAATATTTTTTGTTTTAATAAATAATAATATATATTATTTCTAAACTCATTTCAACAATATATGTTAAGAATAAGACTGGACATGCGGACACGTGATGAAATTTTTTTTTATTTTTTATTAAGATACGGTTGGAAAAGCCAAACACGCGTGTCGAACGAGTGTGGATGAGTGTCATGTCCAAAATGTGTCTGACACGTCCACATGGCAACTCAATCAGGTATCCGTGCTTCATAAAAAATAACAGTATTCTAGTGACTTTACTCGTTCATTTTAATTATAAAAAATATTTCATAGTTTATTAAAGGCTGAATTTTGATGTTCGAAACGTACTTTATTACCAAACCTTTATGTCTAATGTCATCTTCTATATTTTGTTAGTATATTATGTGAAATCATGTTACACATACATAAAAAATAAGATATATATAATAACTAATTTAATAACTGATTTTTTATATACACGCATAATATTTAATCCCGCGATCACTTTCTATTTCTAAATTTTATGTTCCATATAAAGTATATTTTAAATAAACCTAATATCATCATCTTATGCATCTTTGGTTCAATATTTTTTTTAATTTCTTACTTGAACCGTTTTTAAAGAATTAAGCACATATTTTAAAATATATTCATAATGACAATATCAAAATTATAAGATAGTAAAAAAGGAATTATAAAAAATTTAATAAAACTATAAGAATCAACCAAATAATTAAACCATAATTTGACGAAAAGAAAGCAATGAATGCAAAATAATGGTTTCTGAGTTAAATAATTAATAAAAAAAAAATGAAAAAGGTTTATAGGAAGATAGAAGAATAGGGTCATAACTTGCCTTGTAAGAGGAGAGAGAAGAGGGAGATCAGGTACTCTGTTTGGAGTTTGGACACATATATCATATTAATTAGTAATTGGAGAAGAAGCATGCATCTATGTATGTATGTGTCTTCAAATTAAACAGAAGAACCTACACAATCATTTATGTACTTCGATTTAGGCTGCTTGATTACCTTTATTTTATTCTATATACTGAAATCCTTTACCCTTCTAAGCAAGCAAGGAACGTCGTACCATGCTTATAATTAGGGAAAAACTTTACACTAATTTGATTTAAAACTATAAGTTCAAAAAAGTTTATTAAATGTTTAAATATACTACAATTATTGAATAGACATATAATTGGAAAAAATTATTAAAATTAATATCAATAAACTTATAATAAAACAACTTATAATGTTGTCTGTAAACTGTAATTGAATAAAGGGAGTACTTGTAAATGTTCATATAAATCACAATAATTTATTGCAATCTGATAGTTACGTTATTTATAATCAGTCATTTTGTTAATTAACACGCTAAATACGTAGTTTGAATCGATGATTACACTTACTATAAGAGTTTTTTTTTAATCAAAACATCCTTGTTTATTTAGTTATAGTACTATATATTAATTTGTTGTTTCTTAATACATCTTTTATTAGAGGCAGTTTTGTTTGAAATTATTTCGGATTATTTTAGCCACAATTCTCTTGATACCTTTTTTTTCTTCTTTAATTAACACATATTTATAAGTTAGGTTCCGCTACGTTACCAACAGCGTTTCTGCCAACATCTGCCAACTCTTATGTATAACTATATTTATTGGATGTGTCTTCGTGGATGTGTCTAATAAAAATGTATTTTTCATGGCTGTGTTTAATAGAAGTGTCTTTATAGATATATTTTCTGGATGTGTCTCTTTATATATGTGTTTAAAATATAATAATTAATTATTATTAGCAATAAGTTGGCAGATAATATGTTGGTACCCTATACTTTTCCTTATAAGTTATAACTCAACTGAGATATCACTAATTAAAGTAAACGAGTCTCTGTCCAACTAATTAAAAATTGAAAATAATGGACTAAAAAAGCTGGATTATTGTAGAAAAGTTTCGCTCAAATTAAGAATCACATCCTTGAGAAGTTCCATAAAATAATAAGCACGCATCTTTTTCTTATATCCTTCACTCCATCAACACAACAAATATACGCAGTTACATTACTCTTTTTTTTTTTTTCTCTTTTTTCTTTTTTAAACTAAAAGTATTTGGAGGCAATCAAGTATTAGAGATTCTATTAGAAATAAGACTCACCCTACAATATTGATTACTTTATAGTCAAAACTTGAACCGAGACCACAGATTAAAAAAGAGATATTATCTTTCACTATGATCAAATCATGCGTTAGGTTCAAAAATCAAAATTATATTACTTGATGAACTCCTCCACTAAAAGATCAACAAACTAAACTTAGGTGGTGCATTGAAACTTCTTAGAAAGTTCCTTTAATTAATTGTATTGTCTATTGTGAAACTAAGAGCGATGAAATTTAATCCAATAAACATACACTAATATTTGAGAGATAACAAAAAATAGTCTAAATAATTTAAAATTGTTGTCTTATTTTTAATAATTAATTATCATTAAAAAAAGAAAAGAAAAGGGGGGGGTTAAAACATATGGAATTATACTTACTAAAATATTGAAAAAATTGACATTTTTTACATAGTGGTTAATGCTTTCCCTCACATTTCTCTACACACACAATTTATTGGCGTTGTCTATTAGTATCGTTCAGATATGGGTTTGTGGTGAACCTTACTCTGTTCTCAATTGGTGGCCATTCGAGAAATACACTAATTGAATATTGAATGCATATCATATTTATAGGAATGGGAAAGGCCTAAGCCAGGACGAAGACCGGATATATTCCCTCAATTTAGTCCGATGAAGACACCATTGCCACCTCCATTGCCTGCGGATCCACCCGAAGAGGACGAGGAAGAGGAGGAAGAAAAGAAAGAGGAACCAGAGGAAGATCCTGATAAGGAGGAGACAGATGAGCCAAAACAGCAATAATGGAGCGAGAAGATCGAATTGTTTTGATATCTCAATGCCAACTTGCTGCTTTTGCTACACTTAGCATAGATAGATGATGGTTATTTCATTGTATCAGGGATGTGAGAGCTTTTCTTCAAGTTTTGCTAGCTGCCAATTCTGTTTTATACCCTGATATTAGTTGTAGCTTATGCAAGTGCTTGTTCTCACATCATATTCTCTCCACATACAACAATTTTATCTGCCTGCTATAAAGTAATTACATATGGATGCGGTAGGGTAATGATTTTTGTTTCAACTTGATTGCATTTGTTACCTAGATTATTTCTTTATCAATAATAGGTTTACCATTGTAATTATTTTTTAGTGAAAGTACATAAAAAATACATAGTATATAAGGTGTAATAACTCAACAAATATTTTCTAAGGGGATTTTTCATTCTCTCCAACAATGAGAAGAACTTATTTCTCTTCCTCTCTTAATCCCTTTTGGTTCATCAAACCATCAACATCACAGCTTGAACAGCTTAGAGCATGAGATTTTTTTCATGGTGCGGTGAACGTGGAGAGCAACCAAGCTGTGAATCAAATTATTAAAAAAAAAAAAAGTTGTGAATTGAGATCAATCTAATTTTGCCATTTTCGTTCTATCCCTAATTTTTCTTTCGACATTTTCTTTCTCTCATTCTTACCTCTTCCTTCAAACTCATCCAATAGAGTTTGATGAGAGGCTATTTCGTAAGATTCTTTCTTGGTGAACATATTCCGATCAACGAGTTGGAAGGAAGAAGATCTGAATTCTTATTACTCTGTGATTCATTGATTTCTCAAAATGGCAAACATGGCAAACAGATCCTCCCATTGCAGAGGTCGTGGAGCTACATCAAGTAAGGCCATACAGAAGATGTATGCTATAAGAAGCATGTGTACTCCTCTCATTTCTATCAATGGCAGCAACATAACACTACCATTAATCACGTGATCACTGAGGGGCATGATGACAAACAATTCCAGCTCAATTGTCTCCAAGAGAACACTGGAATATCAAGATCTGGATTCACTCCAAAGCAAAGATTTGCCTTGTTAGAGTTGATCAAAGACAAAAGTGTGCAGCAACAACCTCATAATGCAAATCAAATTTTGACTAATTCCATTCAAACTTCCACTCCAGGTAAAACCATTGCATTACATTTTAATGCGAGAATTATGAGCATTATCACTCCAAAATCTGCACTATGGGTCATTGATTCCGGTGCAACAGATCATGTGACTTTTGACTTAAAAGATTTTGCAAGTTTTCAAAATATTGATCCAATCAATGTGATATTGCCAAATGGGACCAAAACTGTTAGCACCATCATTGGCACAATCACATTCTCTAAAAAATTTTTTCTCAAAAATGTTTTATACATTCCTTCTTTTGATTTTAAACTGATATCTGTATCAAAGTTAACCTCAAACTTACATTGTCAACTGTTAATCAATGATAAATGTTGTGAGATACAAGATAGATCCACATAAAAAATGATTGGCATTTCTGAGTGTATAGAAGGGTTACATACAATGAGTAGAGAACCAGAATTCTCTCACTTCGACTACTACTCATCCCACCACACCTTCACACAGTGAGCACAACAACATTTGGCATCTTAGATTAGGACACATACCCATGCATAAATTGATTTTTCTGAAGAAGTATTATCCTTTTATAGATTGTATTGCTTCAAAATTTCCTTGTGATTCATGTCATTTTGCAAAACAAAAGAAATTATCTTTTAATCTTAGTACAACTAAAATAAAAGATTGTTTTGACTTAGTTCATATGGATATCTGGGGTCCTATTTCTGTCCCTTCCAATGAAGGACATAGGTATTTTTTGACTGTGGTGGATGGCAAGAGCAAATTCACTTGGATTTTTTTTATGAAAACCAAATCTGAAACATCACAATTGGTTATTAATTTTGTGAATTTTGTCAGAGTACAATTTGAAAAACAAGTTAAGTGTATAAGGACTGACAATGGGGCAGAGTTCACTCTAAAATCCTTTTTTGCATCAACTGGAATTTTACACCAAACTTCTTGTGTAGAAACACCAGAGCAAAACGGGATTATAGAGAAAAAACACCAGCATATTTTAGGTGTTGTTAGAGCACTGCTATTTCAATCAGGAATTCCACATTGTTTTTGGCAATACGCAGTTGCTCACGCCATTTACCTAATTAATAGGCTGCCCAGCACTAACATGGATAATGCTAGTCCTTATAAGCTTTTATATGGTAACTTACCTGACCTTTCATATTTAAGAGTATTTGGTTCTCTTGCATATGCCTCCACATTAACAAATTCAAGAATAAAATTAGACCCAAGAGCTAGAAAAATAGTTTTTCTTGGTTTTAAATTAGGAACAAAGGGTTTTCGACTTATTGATTTAAAATCAACGAAAATTTTCATATCCAGAAATGTAATTTTTTATGAAACTCATTTTCCATTTTTACATTCCACTAGCACTGACATTTCTGTTGTACCTATTCGTACTCCACAATGCATTGATCTTTTTCAATATGATACACCATCCACACATCATTTGCAATCACCCACACATACCACACTCATAGATTCAAATGAACATTTCTCAAGTTCAATGCACTCACCAATTTCCTCACACACCATTGCACCCATTACCACACCACACACTAACAATGCACCTGCATCACAACACTCTGACATCACACATGACTGCATTACTAGAAAGTCTGAAAGAGTCAAGAAACCGCCTACTTATTTGAAGGACTATCATTGTATGACAACCCACACAACTCACTCTAGCAACGTTGCCAACTCTAACTCTTTATATCCTATCTCACAACACTTGTCATATGATAAACTAACCCCAAAATATAAGTCACTTTCTCTAGCCATCACCTCAAATCAAGAACCTAGCACTTATGAGGAAGCGGCTGCACATGAATGTTGGAGAAAGGCAATACAAGATGAATTGACAGCTCTAGATCAGAACAGAACTTGGTGTCTCACTGAACTCCCAAAAGACAAGAAGGCTGTGGGTTGCAAATGAGTTTTTCGGGTAAAATTCAATCCCGATGGCACCATAGAGAAGCACAAAGCGAGGCTAGTTGCAAAAGGATTCACTCAAGTGCAAGGAGTAGATTATGGTGATACTTTTAGTCCAGTTGTCAAAATGACTACCCTACGAGTAATGTTAGCATTAGCAGCGGCAAAGAAATGGCATTTGAAACAGCTGGACATCAACACTGCCTTCCTTCATGGAGATTTGGACAAGGAAGTTTATATGACGANTTTTTTTATGATCATTCACTCTTCATCAAGAAACAATCTGAAAGCTTTACTGCCATTCTAGTATATGTTGATGACTTGGTTTTAACCGGGAATGACATTGGTGAAATCAATTCCATCAAGCAAGATTTGGATGACAAATTCAAAATAAAGGATCTTGGTGATCTCAAATACTTCTTGGGAATGGAAGTAGCACGCTCTAACTCTGGAATTCACATTTATCAGCGGAAGTACACCATGGACCTTCTCAGAGATTTTGGTTATCTAGATTGCAAGCCTCTCTCTACTCCATTTGATTATAGTCAGAAACTCTCAAAGGAACCAGGTACCATTTTAACAGACAACACTATTTACAGACAGCTCATCGGCCGACTCCTTTACCTCACAAACACTAGACCCGATATCTCTTATGCTGTGGGACGTTTGAGCCAATTTTTGGATTGTGCAACCACTTTCACCTACAGGCTGCTTTCGTGTACTCCGATATTTAAAAGGCCGACCTGCAACTGGTCTCTTCTTCTCCTCTACTTCTAATCTGCATCTCACTGGATTTGCTGACGCTGACTGGCTACCTGTGTCGATACTCGTCGCTCCGTTTCCGGTTATTGCTTCATGCTTGGGAACTCACTCATTAGCTGGAAGAGTAAGAAGCAAACCACAGTTGCCAAGTCCTCTGCAGAAGCTGAATATAGGTCTCTTGCTGTTGCCACTTGTGAAGCTAGTTGGTTATCTTTCTTAATGGATTTCATTGGCTTGCCGCTTCAAAAATCTATCACTCTATTCTGTGACAACTAGTCAGCCATTCACATTGCCAATAATCCCATCTTTCATGAAAGGACTAAACACATTGAAGTGGACTGTCACATTGTTCGTGAAAAGCATTTGTCTGGTCTCATTCATCTTATGCCAGTTCGTTTCAAGGATCAACTTGCGGATTTTCTTACCAAAGATCTGTCACCGGGTCCTTTTCTTGCTAATGTTTCCAAGCTAGGATTGTTAGATTTACACCATTCTAGCTTGCGGGAGGGTGTTACCTAGATTATTTCTTTATCAATAATAGGTTTACCATTGTAATTATTTTTTAGTGAAAGTACATAAAAAGTACATAGTATATAAGGTGTAATAACTCAACAAATATTTTCTAAGGGGATTTTTCATTCTCTCCAACAATGAGAAGAACTTATTTCTTTCCCTCTTTTAATCCCTTCTGGTTCATCAAACCATCAACATCACAACTTGAACAGCTTAGGGCATGAGATTTTCTTCAGCATTATATAATATTCTTTCATTTTGAAAATGGATAGTTCTTGATTTCAAGTATGAGTTGCAGCTTTGATACTGATTGGATAGTTAGACTTGCCTTAGAAACCCCAAGCCTACCTCTGTTTTCTTATATTTTGGAGGATGAGTTCAGAAATCAGAATCTAACAGGGTGTTTGGAAAATTTAGCTGGAGATAGATGTGTGGTCTTCTGTTATTATTTGAATTTAGATGTTTGGAATGAATTGAGTTACCACTAAACACACAATAGTATACAAGCTTGATGAATTCGCAAACATGTTTTTCCCATTACAATCATAAGTAATCAAATAATGCATTACAAAACATACAAATCACAGAAAGCATTTTGCGCTACACACTTTTTTTTGGGTCTAAGAAATTTAGATGCAACCCGTGATCAGTGGGTCACACACGCATGGACCCGAATTATTTAAAGAGGAATGTTAGGGTCAGCAATTTTGGTATTTTGTAATTATCAATTGGCCATTAATAGTGTTTTTAACCATCAATTGGCCATCAATAGTGTTTTTAATGGTGTGAGATTACATCTAATAGTGAAAAATCACTCACTTTTGTTTTGATGGTTAAGTGCTGGCCAGAAAACATAAAAGTTGCTGCCCCCTAGACTTTTCCTTATTTAAATGTGATAACTATTTTTTTACGAGTGTATGGTATACCATGTTTGAAGAGCAGTGAGAATTAATCCTGCAAGTGCAGCCAGAAAGGCAAGTAGAGACCAGGGAGAACTGAAATACTTAGAGCCAGAGAAGTCCTCCATTTACCTGAGTAATGTTCTTCAATTTGACGCCTGACTTGGATATATTTCTTACTAATGGGAACAGCATCGCTCATGAATAGTTGATTGAACATTTTTGTGGGCAAGTCATGTCCAATATCATTAAGGAATTTCGCCAGTTCTTCATCGTTTTGAAGCAAATTTTGGATAACACCAGCTGATCTAAGCTCCTTCCATCCTCAGCATCATCTACCAAGGAATCCATGAAAGAAAAGAGACAACAACATTCGAAGCTGTTGCAAAAGTCTGGACACATCTCATAAGCAATCAAGTTTCGATGTAATAAAGCTTTAGCTTCAATGCTTCTGGACACTGATCGTCAATGTGTTCCGTCATCCTCAAACAGCATCCAAATCAGTTCTTCATCACTATACCCTTCAATTACATCCTCAGCAAACAGCTCCTTCAGTTCCCCGATATACTCTTGTACAACTCCATACAAATAATTCGCTGCCTTTTGCTTGTCACCATTATAAAGAGGAACCTGTTTACTGTACTCTTCAATGTAGAGGGATGTCCATTGAGATTTCAAGTGTTGACCTTGTTGCTTCAGATTTTCGTTGCCATGATGAATGGGACCAAATGATATCATTTTGGGTATGCAATACTTGTAGAAGTCGGGATTTTGACGCCAAAAAAGAGGAACTCTTTGTATTTTGGGAGTTGAAGAAATTTGATTATGATGTTCAAATGTTTGATTCAGTAGTTGGGCAAGCTTTGCTTCCCTTGCCACCTTTGCATCCTCTGCCATTGCAGATGATACAACAACACTTGAGGTTATTTATTTAATTTGAAAGAACACTACAAATGAAGATAAAATACAATACAAATTGAAAACCATGATTATGTAAATACACAACAAAAAGAAAAGAAAAGAATCAATAAGCAGTGTATAAACTAAAAACGATCAAACTTTACATGGGGAACATGTGCTATCTTGTGCCAATCCTCCCCTGTTCCTTTCTCACATCGCTTTTCCAACACTGGGCACTTAACAATAGTCAAAGATTGAAGTGAAGTTAAGTGCCGAACGCCATCAGGCAAGGATTCCAAACCCTCACAGTTATGAATTGACAAATGTCGAAGTGAAGATAAGCCTTCCCAGCCCTGTTCTGGTAAACACTCTAGCTTCCCACAGTTACTGATGCTTAGATGAGTCAAAGCAGTGAGTTTTGTGATGTCAGATGGCAGATCTTTCAATTCACTTAAATAATCTATCTCGAGAGTTGCAAGAGAGGTCATGTTTTTCATCATGCCTTCTGGGAAGCACGACACTTGGTCACTATGACGAAGATATAGTTCATTAAGACCGCTGAGATTAGAGATTGACTTCAGTTGCTCATTACTACAATGCCAAACAGTGAGGTGCTCAACACTTGGAAGGCACGGCAATTGCAGTTTAGGACATTTATAGATGTAGAGGATAGAAAGAGAGGGGAACATGTGTGTTGTTTCCCGTTTCAACAACAGCTCCATGTTTGGCAAGTAGGACACTTTCAATTCCTCCAAAGACGGGAATGCCTTTGCTTCAACACCATCATAACTTTCATCCTTGTCAATGTACTGCATATCATTCATGAAAGATACCACAAGCTTCTTCAGAAATGGAAGTTTTCCGACTGGAGGAAGATGCCTGCACTTTCCACAATCCACAAGTCGAAGAGAAACTAAATTGTGGGTAGCAGAATTGTTTTCCATCCAAGTTGGCCAATGTATTCCCTCATAGCCTTGTATTGTCAACAGCTTGAGTGTGAAGTGCGGTTGAAGCGCTTCAAGTACTTCTTCTGCTCCCACTACCGACTTGTTCTTACCAATATTGCTCCATGACAACATCAATTGTCGAAGGTCTTGTTTACCCTTCAAGTTGGCATTTTCAGCCTCGGATATACTCCCAACATTTCCTAGGCCTTCGATGCGTAGCTCTCCTCCCAGATTCAAAGTACGTAGCTCTGCCAAACTATGCCCTTTCTCTGGTTTCACAATGTATACAGTTAGTGTTCTCAGATGACATAATTTGTGAGCGTCAGGAAACATACGAGATAGCCAACGACATTCATGAATGACAAGATGTCGGAGATTTTGTATCCTTGTCAAGTGTTTGGGTAGTCGGCGAAGATTCTCCAAACTTTTTAGTTTCAAAATTTCCAATCTACGCAAATTGCAAATACTAGCAGGCAAGCTCTTTATATCCAAACGACGAAGTTCCAAATACCTCAAGCAAGTTAAACTCCCAAATGATGGTATCTTTCTATCATTTATGCACAAAACCCTAAGAGAATGATTTGTCGGAATCAACGTAGAACTGAAGGGAAATTCATGTGAATTCAGTTGATACAATGTCCGCAAGGATTCAGCTTTCTCAAAGGCTCTCTCCTTGAATTGTTTCTTATCAATGCGGTGAAAAAGAATATGATGGGAATTTCTTGAAGAATCATTAAGGTTTTGTTTCTCCAAGCATATACACTCTTGCTTTGAAATTGATTGAGCAAGATCATGGACTAAATCATGCATCTTGAAATAAATCTTGCCAGAAAAATCATCACTCTTAACATCTTGGAAGAATGACTTTTGGTATAATTCATTCCAAACCATGTTGCCAACCTCCTCTACCTCCAAGTTTGGCCGGGAAGAAATAAATCCATTAGCCATCCAAAGATATATCAATTCCTGCTTCATGATTTCTTTATCTTTGGGAAATATGGCACAGAAAGCAAAACACTGCTTTAGAGTTGGCGATAAACAAGAGTAGCTTAATCTCAAGACAGCCATAATATCATTCTCATCTGGTAAACTCCAAACCTCACTTTTCTGAACTTCAACCCATTCCTTTTCCGTGCTTCTGGATTGCATCACACCTCCTAATGCCAGTGCTGCAAGAGGTGATCCTCCACATTTCCTGACTATCTCCTTCCCTATTGCTACAAGCTCTGCACGCTCTTCTCTGTCAGCTCCAAATGCGCGCAGTTTAAACAACGACCAACAATCATCATCGGATAGACGGTCCAAATGATGAGCTTGGCATGTTCCCATAATTGTTGCAACATGCTTATCCCGAGTGGATACTAAAATGGAGGAGCCTTTAGATCCACAAGACAATACGGATCTTAACTTATCCCATTTGTCTTGGGTTAATCCCAATTCCATTTCTTGGCTTCTTTTCCAGACATCATCTAAAACCAGTAAATACTTTTTACTTTGTAGCAATTCTTTCACTTTTTTCTCCATTACATCTAAAGCCTTGAGCTCATACTTCTCATTTGTGATAGCTTCTACAATGGAACACAAAATACTCTCCATAGTGAAATTCTCAGAAACACACACCCAAATCTTCAAATAAAAATTGTTACCTACTTCTGGATCGTTGTAGACCAGCTGAACAAGTGTTGTTTTCCCAAGACCACCAAAGCCAACAATGGGATAGACGGAAATGAACTCAGAGCTTCGTAATGGGCTAAGAAGAAACTCCAAAACTTGCTTTTTATCTTCATCTCGTCCGTACACTTGAGGAAGGGTGATAGTTGAGCTAGTTTGGCGCCATCCAATTACTTCACTTGGGCTCTCCCTCACACCTTGTCTAAGATCAAAGTTGGTCCTAGCTTGAGCAATTCGATCCAACCTCCCTATTATCTCATTCAACTTCTGTCCAAGCTCACGACGATGCATCACGTTCTTTGGGTTCAAGGAAGATAAGCACCCAAGTTGAGAGGATTCAGTAGGCAACTGATCAAGGATATCATCCATCACGTACATGGCATCTTTGAGTTGCTGAAGCCACACTTTGAGAGGACGATTTGACCATTGTTTTTCCTCAGCATCATCAAGAACAACCTTGATCAGTTGTAAAGTGCGTGATAGCTCCTCAGCCTTTTCCTTAATTCCAAAGAAGGCTGCAAATTCAGTCTGGACAAAAGGGATCAAGTTATCCAGCACAATTCCAAGCAAGGCCTCCGCCATTTCAGAAATACAACAAATGAAGGGGGAAAAAGAAAGAAAGAAAGGAAGGAAGACAGAGATTGCTTCAAAATACAAAGTCGTTCCATGTAGTATTCCACCGGAAGTACTAGTTGATGATCATTACTAAATTGTTAATTCCAAGACTAAATCACTAAACAAACATTAATTTCAAGACTAGTTGATGATCATTACTCAATAACAATATATCAATTGAAAAATGAATCTCTCAATTTTTTTTTTCCTCTCAATTTTTTTTAGTCTTTTATTATTTAATATCTTTTTTCACATGTTTTTAGAGAATTTTATTTTTTATTAATATAACATTGGGCAAAAGAAAAGGAGAGCTAAACATATATAAATCGGTTACACACTAAAAGAAAGATAGATTCTGGTTAGCCTACCCGACTACACAAGATATTCTGCATGGACCTGCAATACTAAACAACACATCAACAACACACTTGGGTTATTAACCACCCAAATAACGACTTTTTTACCTAAATGCGCATTTAAAAAACATTAATTCCCAAAATGCGCATGGCTGAACATGTTTCTGAAAATGCGCATTGCCATCTCTTGGCCTGTGCCCGTGAAATGGATTTGAACTCCATTTCACTCAAGGTGCCCACGAAATGGGCATTCCATGTCAGGACAGCCTCCCACGAAATGGGTATCCTATTTCCATGGTGGTAGCAGCAAAATAGAAGGAAGAACTCTAGGCAGGCAGGCGCGAAATGGGTGTACGGCCGAGTTGAGACTCCATGTCTCTTGTACCAGACACGAATTGGAACAACGGCTAGGCTATAAAAACCCTTCTCCAGCAGAACTGAAGCCACATTTCTAATTCTCACTTCTTCTCCCGTTCCTACTTCTCCGAAAATTCCACTCTCATAGAAGCTGCTTTTACTAATTTTTGGGTGTCATAATGGCATCTGAACATATTTATGTGGTCATATATCCCAATGGTGAAATTTCGTATACAGCTGAAGGAGTGACCTTTATGTGCGACGACCCACTTTGGATAATGATTTCCCCACAATCGTGTCTGCAACAACTAAAAAATATGATTCTGATGAACACTGGGCTGATTGGAAAAAAGGATATCAGTTCGTTTACATATCAGAAAATGCATATTAAATCTGACCAGCACGTGTCGATGATGTTTTCATATCAATGTAGCATCGGAAGCATCTATTCGATGGAGCTCTGCGTGAAGCTCCAAGATGTGGGGGGCAGCTCATCTAGTTCGAATAACGTGGAGGAAATGTGAAATTCCGGTGCTGGTGAAGGCATTCCATTTTTGGAGATAGGTAGGGCTCGCAGTCCGTCCTTTAACGCCTTCGTGGCCCCCGCCCAGAATACAGAAATTCCTGACCGACGTCCCTTCCCCAATGTCCATGTCGCATATCCGGAAGGAATGGCCGACGGGTTGGCTGACTCCTCTGAGGAAGACGAGATTGAGAATGATAGTGGAGAGGAAGCAGAAGTTGTTCCGGAAACCCAACCGGTTCAGGGCGAAAGGGTCATCCCAACTGGTGTTGAACCGATAAATGTTGCAAGGGTTGGAGGTCATTCCAGCGGCACCCCCGACCATTACCTGCACCTCAGTCTTGGTCCAATGAACTCGACAAATGCAGAGGACATACCCAGTAACTATGGTTTGACCGGTAAAATGGAGCTAGAGGTTGGCTTGAAATTCCTGAGTGAGGATGCAGCAATGCTTGCTATTAAGAACTACAACATCCGTCGAAGAGCAGAATTCAAAGTAGTGGAGTCAGATCATACTAGGTATGTTTGTCGATGCAAACTTTTTGGTGACCAATGTTGCTGGATGGTGAGGGTTGCGAAGACGAGGGCGTCCAGATTTTGGGAAGTTCGAAAATACCAAGGGCCTCACAGTTGTTTGGCGTCCGCGACTTCGCAAGATCATGCTCAACTGGATTCAAATGTCATATGCCAGCACATATTCCCCATGGTTCAAGCAGACACAACCATTTGCATAAAGGTGTTGCAGGGATCCGTGGAGTCGGCATACGGATACAAGGTGTCTTACAAAAAGGTTTGGCTAGCAAAGCAAAAGGCAATAGCGAGAATCTATGGAGACTGGGATGATTCTTACAACCAGCTACAGAGATACTTCAACGCGTTGCGAACTTTTGTTCCAGGTAAGCCTTTCTATCGGAATGCATACTTGTTTTGTAATAGTTATCATGTTTTTACGAATTTGCGATTTCGTCATAGGTACAATTGTCGACCTACAAACCCGACCATACTATGTGGGCAACACGCTCGACCGCGAAAGTGTCATGTTTCATCAAGTATTCTGGTCATTCCCATCGTGTGTCGAGGCATTCAAGCACTGCAAGCCCCTAGTTTCGGTTGATGGAACACACTTGTATGGTAAGTATACGGGTACCTTGTTAATGGGAATAGCACAGGACGGAAACAACAACATTCTTCCCATAGCTTTCGCGCTAGTGCAACGGGAGAACACAGATGCGTGGTACTTCTTTCTGACCAACTTAAGGAGACATGTGGCTACTCAACCGGGGATTCTCCTAATCTTTGACAGTGTATGACAACCAAACATTCCCTCGACGTTATAATCAGTCGCTAAGCACATGCCTCTATACAACCAACAGAGCACGACACTGCCCCAACTATATGTACTAATGGCATCATAGTTTGCCAGGAGAGGAAGATAACGTACGTGAACCGTGTTGTTCGCTTTGTCGGGAAGTAAAACGCCACCCAATAAATACATAACGTAACAACGCGCATACCGTACGAGGGCCTCCTCGGGAGAGTCAAGAGGCATCTGTTGTAGTCTACTCCCGAGCTACTTCAGTTTTATGTTATACTTCGTGGTCCCAACATGTCCGTCAGGAACTTCTCCAAGGAGTTCCTCACACTATTGCCAAATATCCCTCTGGTGGAACTTACTCCATGACCTTAGTGTGCCGCTCACCGGCTCACTGTCTATTGGTAACCCCACCTGCATGGCAACATCCTCCAAAGTGATAGTACACTCACCCATGGGAGGTGGAATGTATGGGTCTCAAGACGCCATCTCTCCACAAGAGCACTAATCATTGGGTTGTCATACTCAAAACGCTTTATCAGAGACGCATAATAGAAGCCGGCTCTTCTTAGATACGGCTCAAGCATCTGCCTCCTAATCTCCATACTCGGATTTGCTTCATCTACGAAAAAAACATCGACCAGCGTGCCATGCGGAGTCAACACACGTGCCGGCTGAAATTGAAATAGATCAAAACACAATTATTTAGTTTACAACCATTTTTTTAATTATTAACAAAAATTTATTTTTTTTATTAATAAAAAACTCACCTTAACATGTAAATGAGCAGAAATGTAAAATTCATCCAACCTATTAAGATTTTCTTTCACATTAATTCCACTTCCACTCATTATTTTAATAATAAAAATTACTACTCCAGCACAAAAAATTCTTTTCACCCAACCAACAGATATAACTTTCTCATGCAACCCACTACTTCTCTTCTCTTTTTTACATTCGAATTGGTGCCTCCCCTCCCTTCACCTTCTTTTATATGCTTCACACTCACAAGACAACAATAAATGGCCTCCCAATCACCCAATGCATGCTCGTACGGGAACTGCAACACTGAGACTTGCTGCTTTGACTGCCCCCTCCATTTCGTGCCTGCCACACTTGAGAATGGCCATTTCGTGTGTGCCTCCCATGAAATGCCCAACTCGTGGATATCATATGTGAGTTGGGCCATTTCGTGTGTGCCATCAGTGAAATGGTGCATTTCGTGTGTGCCATGGGTGATATGGTGCATTTCGTGTGTGTCATGTGTGGGGTGCTCCATTTCGTACCTGAAACAAATGAAATGGTTTGTGTCAGTGGCCAGAACCTATTTCGTGGACACCCCACTTGATATGTATCCCATTCCCATTTCGTTGGTGATACTTGCGAGTTGGCAGTGTGCATTTTCAGAAAGATTTTCAGCCATGCGCATTTACGTAAAAAAGCCCCCAAATAACACTATGTTGTTATCACCAAAATGTTATTATTTGTTTGCTAAACTCAACAGTATCGTTAGAATCAATAATAAAAAATCATTTAATTTTTTTAATTAATAATAATATTTTTAAATTTAATATTTTTAGATTAATTTAATTTAATTCTATAATTTTATTAATTCATTTTAAACATTAAAATTCAATTCAATTTTAATTGGAATTTATTTTTTGATAGAATTTAATTCAATTCTATACCAATAAAAAATTTTAAACAAGCTATTTAGATATTATTTTTTTTTAATTTCTAATCAATATGATTTTCCGTTTATTACAATCAATCTCCGATTCTCTCATAGCTAATAATTAAACACTCTATTGTGATTTTTAGGAAGGAGGACTTGAGATTAAATTCTTGATTATTGATTTAGAATTTTGTGACAAATTTTATTAAATTTTAAAGATTATTAAATCCTGATTTAGAGTTACAACAAATCTTAAACTTTAAATATGTGAAATTTTTAAACCGGTATTTAGTTCTCATCAATGGTTCATACAGAAAAAGAAAAGAATGCAATTGGATATTCAATTATTAATTACAAGGATGGGTATAGTAAAATAAAAAGATCGGATCCATTAAATTTTTAAGGTTTAATTATTCTGTAGGTTCCTATAATTTCACCGAATTTTCAATTAGGTCTCTATATTTTTTTTCTTTTTAATTGAGTCCCTAGACGTTAATTTTTTTTTCAATTTAGTCCTTGCAATGACAAAATCGTTTGAGATAACAGAATATTCTGTTAAAAAATCGAATATTCTTATAATTGCGTTAAAAAAGCAAACTAAACTCACTTCCAATTTTTTAAAATTTCAAAACTACCCTAGCCAGCGCTTGTTCTCTAAAATCAGTGGCGTTTCTCCTCTGTTCGTTGGTGTCGTCTTCCTTGGCGGCGTGAGCATCCATCGTCATCCGTCGTCCTTGGTCTGTGCTATGTTGCACTGCTCTGCTGTTAGTGGCAACTCTATAACACGGACATCATTATCAAAGTCTTGATTACCTCCACAGCTTTGGAGGAAGCTCTTCAATTTCTCTTAAACTGAATTCATTGAATTGAAAAATTCAAGAAAGAAAGAAGAACGAAATTGAAAATGGGTAATTAGAAGCAGATTCTTAAAGATCCCCAATTCGCACCCTTTCTCACTTCACGTTCCAACATCGACCTCAAGTTGCAAAATTTTCCTAATTAGCCTTTTCAATTTTGCGTCTTATCTCAATTTAGGATTTTAAATTTCACCGCAATGTGCCTAATTTCCATTCATGTATTCCGTTTTTTGGATAAATGGTGAAATTGGAGTGTGAAAAAACTGAGTCAAGAGTTTAGAATTTTTAATTTTTGTTCTTTTGTGGTAATTCAGGATAAGTGGTGAAATTTAAGCGTTAGTATCCAAAGAAAAATCTAGGATTCCTAGAATAAGGCTACGACCCCTGTTGCTACCCCAGTTGCGGTTGGTAATGCCATTGTTATTTCTGAAAAAGATGCTACCCTTGTCATCACTATGATTCATCAACGTGATCTTTCTGTTGCTGTGAGTGATTCCTCTCAAAATGACGAAGATGCTAATAATCCTCTGCGATATGCAAATTGATGTCACTAATTTTATATGGATTATTGAAGTTAAATGATGTGGATTAAGATTGTAATTCTGGTTAAAACTGTTGTATGCCTCAACAAAATAAGAAAGGTATTTTGTTATTTTTGAATTGTTCTGAGACTTGGTTGCTTTTGTTTATCTTCTCCCCAAGTACAATGCAATGATTTTAGAAGTTTTAGAAGCGCTCTCATCTCTGAAAAATACTAAATCTGGCCTGAATGTCATTGTTAACTTCATTGAGGTCAGATTATGAACTTATAGCAAGTAAAGGTAGCAGTGAAGAAGATGATGCTTACTACTGTATTTCCAAGACGTTTCTGTGAATTTTTTTCATCAATTATAAACTTGAAGGACTATAAGACTTTTATTAAAAGTTTGTTATAAAACAGCATAACATATCATGTGGCATAGTGTTAATCCAGGAATTTGTAGAGAAAATTTTGGACTGTTTGTGTCTTGTCTTTTGTTGATACTTGAAAAAATATGTATTGTTTGTTCTAACCTGAATATAGAAAAAATTCATACCTTCAATATATTTACTTTTGAATTTTTGTCAGTCAAATTGATTCTCTTGTTTAAAGAACTATATAGAAATAAGTTTTTTTAAATAATTTTAGTTATTTTTTTAAAAATCCCATTTGAGTTTAGTTGGTAATGCAAAAACAGTTGTGGAGACTCTGAATAAGGAGATTAAGGATGATCCATTTTGTTTGGCTAGGAACCACCTTGGGTGGAAGCTATATGAAAGAAGTCTAAGGATAATGCGTCGAAGATGAAGTCTTAGATTGCTAAGGATGTTCTGCCATTCAATTTCTTGACGCCAATGAGGATCATAAGAATGTAATTCTTGGAGTTGGAAGCCGGCTCCGATAATGGTGTCTGAGGGTTCAAACACCATGGATGTAGGTAGGGATGTGTTGGCTCAGACAAAGCCCAAGACTAGGTTGGATGCAGGGACTTGGGGGACCATAGGGGTTGCCTCAGTTATTGCATTGCGGATGCAGTGGCTTGTCGCCATTGACTTGTTGCTGCAGTTGAAGGGGATTTTGGATTCGGATTTAGTGCCATTGAAGTTAAAATAGATACTACTGAATCCATGCTTATGTTTATCTATTTAATTGCCCTTCCATTGTGTTACGTGGATTGATGCCCTTATTTTTAGTTATATTTTTATCATCATATAATGGAATGGTTCTTATTTTAATCTATATATGAAATTTTTATTGCCATTGTTTTGAACTAGGATCTTCCATGAACTCTTTTATGTTTTTCTGTTTATAGCTATGTGACAGAGAGGATTACATAAGCTGGTGTAATTACTATAAGCCAATATGTTTGTAATGGTTTAATCCAGGAATGTGGAGTGAAAATTCTGAATTTTTGCCTTATATGTCTTATCTTTTTTTTCAATCCAGACATTAGTTCAGTACCGGTTACCTATGGTAGTGATTGTTTTCAACAATGGAGGTGTATATGGTGGTGACCGGAGAATCCCCAAAGAGATAAATGGACCTCATAAAGATGATCCTGCTCCGACTTCCTTTGTTTCGAAAACAGGCTACCATACTTTGATTGAAGTTTTTGGTGGAAAAAGACTATCTTATTGGCACACTTGATGAACTCAAGTCTGCTCTTTATTGTTGATCCCTATGCTGGTTGTGGGAGACTGCAACACATAAACTGATTTTTAGATTATCTGTATTACACTGAAATTACGTTTTCTATGGTTTTCGTTTTTGGATTTCAAAATTTCAATAACACAAATTATATAGCCTTATGATTTTTTATGGTGTACCATGATATGATAAAGACACAAACTATATTCCATGAATCCAAACAAATACAAAATGTTACATGATCATAATAAATACTTGAATGATAGAAACTGAAATTTATACTACTATTTTTATTTCATTTTATCCATTTTTTTTGTATGTTCTTAAGATAAGGTATTTTGAAAGTAAAAAAAAGAGAGAGTATTTTTAGTACAATTTGTATATAATAAGCAAAAAAATAATAGTAACAAAATAAAAAGGATTATAGAAATATCTTTCATATCGTAGAATTATTGAATAGGGATTATAAGAATATTTTTCATTGAATATTTATAGTTTTATCGAATTTTCAATTAGGTCCCTATACTTTTTTTTTTCTTTTCAATTGGGTCCCTAAGGGTATACAAATAATTTCACAATTCACTAACGTTTTTTTTACGTTTAACGTTAATAAGAACTAAATTAAAAAAAAATGTATAAGAACCCAATTAAAAAGAAAAAAAAAAGTATAGGGACCTAAATCCCCACAACAGTAGCATTCAAGTGGAACACGCTATTAATGACTTTTTTTACTAATTTTTTTACTAAATATTTTCGCACATAATGATTGATTTTGATAGCTAATAATATATTTATGTCTATTATTGTAGCTATTTCAATAATTTTATCATTCCCTATTTTTACAATTTATTGAGATGACATATATTTTTTAAATACCCTCTTGACTCATATATCACCATAAAATATGGTGTTTGGACACTAATGTGATAAAAAGCGTAATGTTTTGAAAAACCCAAGCAGTTGAGAACTTTGGGGATGCTCTCAAGCTGTGACTCAGCAAACTACCCCCATAAAACTTCGTTGTAACTTGTAAGTGCATTGTTTGATTTTTCTTCTTATGTTGAAATTAATAATTCCCTCGTTCAAGACCGAGCGTTACATAATAAATTTGCAATTGACTAGACTATTTGTTAGGTTAAACAGCAGTAGACTTTTCTTATTCTTATCTATTTTTAATACATAAATTTATTCATATTATTTTTAAGATATTTTTTTTTTACTAATATCATATCAGCAACATCATTTATTTGACAAAATTTTAGAATTAACCACTCAATTTTTGTCAAATCATCTATTATTTCTAAATAAAAAAATACAAAAAATAATATAATAATTACCAACGACAATAATTAAAAATTAATAGCGTCTAACCAAATTGTAACTTACAAAGACATTAAATTCATATTTTTATATTTATTATATCTTATCGTTGTAAATAATACAATAAATTTATAATTCTAATAATTAATTTATTAATTTTTATAAATAACTCATTCAATGTAATAAACATCCATATTACAAATGTCATAATAATATTATTAATCATAATAAATTTTACGTTACAAATATTCAAATTCCATACTATTTGAACTACTTATATAAGTCTCTTATTACTATTATTTCAAATAACATTAAATTTAGCACAAAAAATTTATTTCTGAACTACACACCATCTCAAACTTACTCAATGGAGATAATTATGTTGAATGTGAAAAGTGTAAGAAGAAAGCATATGAAAAACGAGATAACTACATTTGTGGCACATGTAATCAAACACCACACTATCCAACAATAAGATAACTCTATATATTTTTCTTAATCTCATCTATCAAATTATTAGTTACTAACTCAATACTTATATTAGGTTCGAAATTCAATTAAATGTTTCAGATCAAAGTGGTACAACAACTTTTGTACTATTTGATGGCGAAGCAAAAAAATTATTTGATACAACTGTTTTAAATCTAATGGCACTCCAGAAAAGTAATGACATTGAAATACCACTCCAATTGAAAAATTTGTGCAACCTCACTTATATTTGAAGTCAATGTAAATGATTTTAATCTAAAAGAAAGTTCTAAACAATACATTTTTATCAAGACATTTGTTCCAACAAAAAACACTGAACCTCAACACTCATTACAACAAATAAAACAGATAATACTAAAAAAAATCACTTATTATAGTTATTTTAGACATCATTTTTATTTCTAATTTAAATTATTCATTGATTATAGGAACTAACTTCGCCAACACTAATATCATTAGATGAAGATCACATACCATCAAGAGATTAAGGAGAAAGAAAACTATACAAATTCAAGACAGATATTTGGAAGAAGAACATACTTGCGAAGATAGAACAAACAACACAATAAAAAGTGCATACAACTCAGAAAGAAGAAAGTAACAATTCTAACAACAACCAATAAAAAAAAAGAGGACGAGCACCACATAAAAAGACTAAGTTCATCAACTAAAACAAATGAAAAAATCAAACCACCAAATAAAAATGTCATTTTATACATACAATTCTAATATCTAAATTTTATGTACTATAAATTATTTTAATTAAAATACCTTTTAAATTTAACTTTAATTTACATATTTAATTTAATTCTACAAAATATAACAATTTTTAATATTTATTATATATTATCATTAATTTACCGTCTCACACATCTCATGATCTCATTCTAGTCTATTAAAAAAACAAAACAATGAACTGTCTCGCCAAGTGGTAGTTTATTTAATCCTTATTGCCGTTGTCATGGACTCGTGGAGCAAGTGAGCAACACGTTTTGGATAAAATAATTTGATTCCTTCCCTCCTCTAATTATATATGAATAAGAGAGACAATCTATACTTAAATTGTTAATTTGTTATTGTATAATGAAAAGTGCTAGGGGCAGCACTTTTGTTAAATTTTGGCCAACACTTAACCATCAAAAGAAAATTGAATGATTTTATATCATTAGATACAATCTCACACCATTAAAAACATCATTGATAATTAATTGATGGCTAAAAATCACAAAATCTGCTGGTCCCTAGACTTTCTCTTGTATAATTATTATTTTTTGTTTATAAGAACCAAAGAGCTGAGTGAAATTCCGAGTTTACTTAAAAAAAATGAAAAATAGTTTATTTTTCACCAGCTCTTCGTTGTTTTTTAACTTCTTAGTTCTTACCAACTCATATCTAATTGGACACGTTATGTTAGAGTAAACTACCATTTATACTTACGAAAGTTAAAAATGCTGATATATCTACCCATAAAAAAAGGAAATTATCATTTGTACCTATAAAAGATGGTTTTTACAAGCAAAATTATCCAAACTCTAAAAAATTTTCTAAAATCCCTAAATTACTCTTATCTTCACCACCACACCACCTTCTTCACCCAATCACCTTTCTAACCCTAACCCTCTTCACCCAGCCACCACCCCCCTTTTCCTTTTTAATCTCAAATCCCACCACCATCTCATTTCCTTCATCACTACCATCACTACCACCACCACTATACCTCCATCATCATCTTCTTCACATGCAGCAGCAGCAGCAGCAACAACAACAACAATAGAAAAAGCAGAAAAAAGCAACAACAACAACAACAACGATGGTGGCAGTGACACCCATCGGCGCCGTCGCCCTCTCCTCCTTCTCCGATCTCTTGCGCGCTCTCTTCTTTCCAGAACAGCGACAACGACAGCGACGGACTCAATCAATGGCGGCAACAGATGTGACGAAACCCACAGCAGCAGGGCGCGACGGCGACGTCAACTCCCCCTTTCTTGGTTCTGGTTTGCATCTCCTCTTTGGGCTCCCTCAACAACGGTGACGATGATGCGATAGCGGCAGCGAGTCCCCACGTTGCCAGTGCGGTCTCGCTCCCCCTCCTCTTCTCTTCTTCTTCCTTGGGTGGGGGTGTGTGTAATGTCTCCGTGTGTGAGTTTTGAAAGGAAAGCGGGTGGTGGCTGGATGAAGGGGGTGGTGGTGGAATTTGAGATTAGAAAGGAAAAGAGGGATGGTGGCTGGGTGAAGAGGGTTAGGGTTAGAAAAGTGATTGGGTGAAGGAGGTGGTATGGTGGTGAAGATAAGGGATTTTGCAGGTAAGAGAGAGTGTGGGGGCAAAGAATCTGAAGATGGTTTTGTTGTTGTTGATGATGGTGAAGCCCTTTTTATGCAGAAGAGAAAGAGAAAAGCAAAACACAGAAGGAAAGCGAAAGAAAGAGAAAGAGGAAGGAGTTGGCAGAGTTGACGGATTATGGCGGCAGCGACAAACTCATAAAATAGAAGGAGAGAAAGAGGATGGGTTAGTGGTGGTGGTGGCAATGGTGGGAAAAAGATGAGAACATTGAGAAAGAGAGAGGAAAGGGGGGGAGGGGAGGAGATTATGGTGGTAGTAGTGAAGATATGGGTAATTTAGGGATTTTATGAAATTTTTTAGGGTTTGGATAATTTTGCTTGTAAAAATCATCTTTTATGAGTACAAATGATAATTTTTCTTTTTTATGGGTAGATATATCAGCGTTTTCAACTTTCGTGGGTACAAATGATAGTTTATTCTATTATATTATTGATTAATTAGGAGAATGAGTATGAGTATAGACCTTTCTTTCCTCCAATTTTCATTAATTCTTTATATACGTATTTTTTTTTTTGAAGTAAAAAATGCTCAACACAATAAGGGTGGAGCAGAAGTCTAGTAGCAAACAATTCAAAGTACACACCAAAACCAGACAATTCAACAAAGTAAAAGACCCTCTAGTCATCTTTGCCATTGCCATCAACAACCAAGAGGTTAACCACCAAGCCACTCATCGGATAGCATAAACGACCTATTTATAATTTCCGCCACACCTGAGGCTTGATTATTGAAGACTCGACCATTTCTTTCTAGCCAAATAGCCCAAAGGACAGCAAAGAAACCCACGAACCATCTTCTCCTCTCATTCTTTCTCTGTGAAGCATTCGTCCAACTCTCAAAGTGTTGCTTTAGTGTATCTGGCATAGTCCATATTCTTTATATAAATTTTACAATTTAAATTATATTATAATTTCATGTTTTACGCGTTTAACTCATTGTTTTGATTTAATGTAAACTTCTCAATTTTCACTATCTTGATTCATGGAGTATGGAGTATATAGATTAATAGCATAGATTGATCACATAAGATCACACTGATAAGTGCATATACAATGGTAGATATTAAATTATAACTTGTAATATAAATCGAATACTAAACAACTTAAAGTTTATCGGTGGTTATTAGCTAAAAGTAAAAATTAAATGAACAATATATGTTAGCCCAAGTGATACAAGAATAGAAGAGTTAGCAAACATGTTTGGAGTCAACGTGTTAACACTAAACAACACAATAATAGAAGAATTAGCAAACATGTTTTCCCATTACAATCATAAGTAATCAAATAATGCATTACAAAACATACAAATAATAGAAGGCATTTCGAGGTACACACCTTTTTTTTTTTTTTTGTCTTAAGAAATTTAGATGCAAACCAATGATCCGTGGGTCACACTCACATTACAGAGACTCTTATTATTTAAATGTGATAACTATTTTTTAGGATGTATGGTATACCATGTTTCAAGAGCAGCGAGAATTAATGGTCCATGTAATAGAGCGAGCAAAGAACATCCATCCTCAAACAGCATCCAAATCAGTTCTTCATCACTATACCCTTCAATTACATCCTCAGCAAACATCTCCTTCAGTTCCCCAATGTTATCTCCTACAACTTCATACAAATAGTTTGCTGCTTCTTGCTTGTTACCATTACAAGGACCTACTTCTTTACTGTATTCTTCAATGTAGAGGGACGTCCATTGAGATTTCAAGTGTTGACCTTGTTGCTTCAGATTTTCGTTGCCACGATGAATGGGACCAAATGATATCATTTTGGATATGCAATACTCGTAGAAGCTGGTTTTTTTATGCCAAAAAAGAGGAACTCTTTGTATGTTGGGAGTTGAAGAAATTTGATTATTATGATCAAATGTTTGATTCAGTAGTTGGGCAAGCGTTGCTTCCCTTGCCACCTTTGCATCCTCTGCCATTGCAGATGATACAACAACACTTGAGGTTATTTATTTAATCTGAAAGAACACTACAAATGAAGATAAAATACAATACAAATTGAAAACCATGATTATGCAAATACACAACAAATAGAAAAGAAAAAGAATCAATAAGCAGTGTATAAACTAAAAACGAGGAAACTCTACATGGGGAACATGTGCTATCTTGTGCCAATCCTCCCCTGTTCCTTTCTCACACCGCTTTTCCAACACTGGGCAGTGACCAATAGTCAAAGATTGAAGTGAAGCTAAGTGGCGAACACCATCAGGCAAGGATCCCAACCTATAACAGCCAATAATTGACAAATGCCGAAGTGAAGATAAGTCTTCCCAACCCTGTTCTGGTAAACACTCCAGATTATAGCATTTATTGATGGATAGATCAGACAAAGCAGTGAGTTTTGTGATGTCAAATGGCAGTTCCTTCAATCTTCTGAAATCTGATATCTGCAGAGTTGCAAGAGAGGTCATGTTCATCATTCCCTCTTGAAAGTACGACACTTCATCACATCCATCGAGATGAAGTTGGTTAAGACCGTTGAGATTAGAGATTGACTTCAGTTGCTCATTGCTACATTCCCAAACAGTGAGGTCCTTAACACTTGGAAGGCACGGCAATTGCAGTTTAGGGCATTTATAGATATGGAGTTTAGAAAGAGAGGGGAACATGTGTGTTGTTTCCCGTTTCATCAACCTCTCCACGTTTGCCAAGTGGGACAAAAACAATTCCTCCAAAGATGGGAATGGTATTGCTTCAACACCATCATAACTTTCATTTTCCTCAATGTACTGCACATCATCCATGCCTATTACCTCAAGCTTCTTCAGAAATGGAAGTTTTCCCACTGGAGGAAGATGCTTGCACTTTCCACAATTCACAAGTCGAAGAGAAACTAAACTGTGGGTAGCAGAATTGTTTTCCATCCAAGTTGGCCAACGTAATCCCTCATACCACCGTATCGTCAACAGCTTGAGTGTGGAGTGAGGTTGAAGCGCTTCAAGTACTTCTTCTGCTCCCACAATCGACTTGCTCTTACCACTCCTGTACCATGACAAGCTTAAATCTGTGAGGTCTTGTTTACGCTTCAAATTTGCATCTTCAGCTTCTGATATTCTCCCAACATTTCCTAGACCTTCTATTCTTAGCTCTCCTCCTAGATTCAAATGACCTAACTCAGCCAAACTATGTGTCATGGCCGAAAATGAACCATAACCGGCACTTAAGGAAACAGTTCCATAGCAAGCAGACTCAAATATAAATTAAATAAGAAAATTACAAATATTTTAAAATAAATTTACAGTTTCTAAAATGAATAATTACATATTTTCAATAAAAGGTAAAATAAGTAAATATGGATGGATCCTGCCTGTGACATATGGAGCATATGACGTCTAAGAACTCAACAAAAATGAAGTAACAATTGCAGATCATTACTCTTAAATAGAAGGCTCACACATTCGAGTATTTGTTCCTGAAAAATATTTTTTTAAAAAAGGGGTGAGTTTTGCAACTCAGTGACTAGACAATACATCTATAATCCACATGAGACCATATAAACATTATCATAAAAATAATTTTAGTTAGAAAATAATAATTTATACGAATATGTGAATCAACAAGGGAGTTCTCATACAGAAATCAAATCAAATAATCCACACTTGGGCGGCTCCACCTCTAAGGGTAGCCCTTTCCTCTCGTGTGGCCTAAACGTTAGGCTAGCAACACCCCTGCTAACTGGAGTCTGAGTTAGATGCATCTAAGTTAACGTCATAACCGCCGTTAACTACGGTTTTCTAATACGAGCCTCCCAAACCAATTCAAAACATATAATTTCAAATACAACAAATCTTTGATCTTTCAAATATATAAGGTATCGAATCAAATCAAATCATATTATATTTTCTCATCAGAATCCTTTCCAATCATACTTTTTTTTTAATCAAAACACATTTCAAATATATTTCACAATCTTTAAACTAAGTGAATACCAACAAATACTTCAATGTTTCAAAAACAGATATTCAAGTAAACTCAAACATTTTAGAATAATGCAAAACTTTATCAAAAATATATATGGTCTCAAAAACAGATATTCAGATAAGATCAAATAATTTAAAATAATGTAAGACTTCATCAAAAATATATATGGTCTCATGTATAGTTCCGAAAGTATAAACTTCATAAAAATGAATTATTTAATTTTAATAAATCAATTATTCTAATCAATTTAAAACAGTTCTAGACAAATATAGTGAGTATAATTCAAAGATCATAATAGATATATGTCAAAATAATTATAGATGCACAGTCAAACAATTATAAATGTAAAGCCTACTCACAACATGGTCCTAAGGGACCGAACAGGCCGAACTCGGGTGCCAAATTAAAAGGGTACGAAAGAGCGCAGAACTTGAACTGGGACAGTGCAGCAACTTCAATTCTTACGATAGCAACAATGGCCACGACACCAGCCAAAGGCAGTAGATTCAAATTGAATGAAAGACAAATACAAATATAGTTCCGAAAATCCAAAACAGAATAGAGGCCAAAAATAAATCAGAACAAGAGCAAGACAGAGAAACAAAATGGCGGCAGAGATAAGGTGAAATTGGAACAGATCAAGGGAAGAAACAAGACCAGAACAGTGGCGAGACAGTGTTGCCAGCAAGTTTGGAAGTTGTAGCATGTTTTCTGGCAACAGTAAGAGCTACACTGGTGAAGCAAAACAGCAGTGGCATTAGATCCTCTCCTCCAGCAGCGGCATCAGTAACTCCGACGAAAACAGGGAGGCCAGGGGTCAGCCACGGTGGAGCAAGTTAGGGGATGAAGTAGCTCCAGGTGCACCAACGGTGAGCTCCAGCGACGGCAACAGCAGAAACCTCCATCGTCACCTCCTCTCACGACTGCCACCTTCCTTCCCTCCATCTTGTAGCTCTCTCACCCTCTCTTCGTTCTCAACGCTTTCCGCTGCAACGACAAGGTCTCCCTCCAACGGCGATTTCTTCGGCGGCGACGATGGCAAGGCGGCGCGACAGCGAGCTGAGTGCGGCTGGGCGAGACGGGTGCGGTGGCGGCGCGACGGCAAGTTGGACTACGGTGAGGCGCGACGCCGGTGCAGTAGCCCTCTCCCTCTTCTTCCTTCTCTCCTCTTCTCTCTCGATCTCCATCTTTCTTTTTTTTTTTCTCAGCTCGTGGGTGTGTGCTGTGAGGAAGAGGGTGTGAGGGGAGTGTGTGTGCGGCAGTGAGAGGTGAGTGAGTGTGTTAGAAGAGGGTTAGGGTTTGGTTTGGAAAAAGAAAGGGAATAAGGATATTGTAGGGATTTTACACTATGCCCTTTCTCTGAATTCACAATGTATACACTTAGTGTTCTCAGGTCACATAATTTGTGAGCGTCAGGAAACATACGAGATAGAGGACCACGATCATCAATGATAAGATGTCAAAGATTTCGAATCCTTGTCAAGTGTTTGGGTAGACCGCGAAGCCTCCACATTTCTTTTAGTTTCAAGATTTCCAATTTGCGCAAATTGCAAATACTACCAGGCAGGCTCTCTATGAGCTTATTTGGGTAAGCTTCTAAGAAAAGATCTTTTTTCGAGTTATCTTTTTTTAAAAGATCTTATAGAGAAGTAAAAGTAATTTTATGTTTGGATATCTCACATAAAAATATCTTTTTATCAATCAATTATGTTTGGGTATAACAATATAAAAGTACTTTTTTGTTTATTTATTATATGAAAAACATCTTTTTTTTAAGGAAAAAAGATCTTTTAAAAAAAGATGTAAATTACAGCTTCTCAAAAAAGATCTTTTTTTTATTTTACTAGTGCTTTTACTTTTACTACTAGAAATTTGCCAAACACGTTAAAAAATAAAAAAAGATCTTTTTTCATTGAAAAAAGATCTTTTTTTAACAAAATAATGGCGCCCAAACATGCACTATATTCAACTCACGAAGTTCCAAATACCTCAAGCAACTTAAACTCCCAAAAGATGTTATGTTTCTACAATATAAGCACAAAACCCGAAGAGAATGATTTGTTCGAACCAAGCTCGAACTAAATTTTTCAAATCCATATGAATTCATTTGATACAATGTTCTCAAGGATTCAACATTCTCAAAGGAGCTCTTCTTGAATTGATTTGCATTAAAGTAGTGAAAACCAATATGATGGGGATTTCTTGAAGAATGATTAAGGTTTTGTTTCTCCAAGCATACACACTCTTCCTCTGAAATTGATTGAGCAAGATCATGGACTAAATCATGCATCTTGAAACAAATCTCGCCAGAAAAACATCACTCCCCCCATCTTGGAAGAATGATTTTTGGTATAATTCATTCCAAACCATGTGGCCAACCTCTTCTACCTCCAAGTTCGGCCGGGATGAAATAAATCCATTAGCCATCCAAAGATAAATCAATTCTTGCTTCTTAATTTCTGTATCTTTGGGAAATATGGCACAGAAAGCAAAACACTGCTTTAGAGTTGGCGTTAAAGAAGAGTAGCTTAATCTCAAGACAGGCATAATGTCATTCTCATCTGGTAAACTCCAAAGCTCACTTTTCTGAACTTCAAGCCATTCTTTTTCCGTGCTTCTGGATTGCATCACACCACCTAATGCCAGTGCTGCAAGAGGTGATCCTCCACATTTCCTGACTATCTCCTTCCCTATTGCTACAAGCTCTGCACGCTCTTCTCGGTCAGCTCCAAATGCGCGCAGTTTAAACAACGACCAACAATCATCATCGGATAGACGGTCCAAATGATGAGCTTGGCATGTTCCCATAATTGTTGCAACATGCTTATCGCGAGTGGATACTAAAATGGAGGAGCCTTTAGATCCACAAGACAATACAGTTCTTAACTCATCCCATTTGTGTTGGGTTAATCCGAGTTCCATTTCTTGGCTTCTTTTCCAGACATCATCTAAAACCAATAAATACTTTTTACCTTGTAGCAATTCTTTCACTTTTTTCTCCATTGCATCTAAATCCATGCTCTCATACTTATCCACTTCCATAGCTTTTAGAATGGAACGCAACATACTCCCCCTAGTAAAATTCTCAGAAACACAGACCCAAATCTTCAAATCAAAATGGTTACCTACTTGCTGATCATTGTAGACCATCTGAACAAGTGTTGTTTTTCCAAGACCACCTAATCCAACAATGGGATAGACGGAAAGGGACTCAGAGCTTCGTGATGGGCTAAGAAGAAACTCCACTACTTTCTTTTTATCTTCATCTCGTCCGTACACTTGAGGAAGGGCGATAGTTGAGCTTGTTTGACGCCATTCAGCAACTTCACTTGACCTTTTCCTCACAACTTGTCTAAGATCAAAGTTGCTCCTACGTTGAGCAATTCGATCCAACCTGCCTATTATCTTATTCAACTTCTTCCCAAGCTCACGCCGATGAATCATGTTCTTTGGATTCAAAGATGATAAGCACCCAGGCTGAGAGGATTGAGTAGACAACTAATAAAGGATGTCATCCAGCACGTACATTGCATTTTTAAGCTGCTGCAGCCACACCTTGAGAGGACGATTGGACCATTGTTTCTCCTCAGCATCATCAAGAACAGCTTTGATTAATTCTAAAGTGAGTGTTAGCTCTTCAGCCTTTTCCTTGATTCCAAAGAAGGCTGCAAATTCATTCAGGATCAAAGGGGTCAATTTCTCCAGCACAACTCCAAGCAAGGCCTCAGCCATTTTCAGAAATGCAACAAACGAAGAAAGGGAGACAAAAATCAGAGATGGGTTTTTCTTTGATGAGTGCAGATGGCTGTGGGGAAGAGTGTGCAAGTAAGTAATGGAAACTGCCTCAATATACAGAGTTCATTCTTCGTTACAAAAGAAACGTTTTTGCGCCAATCTACGATGTAATATTCCACCGAAAGTAGTAAACAATTATTAAATTGTTAATTCCAAGACTAAATCACTAAACAAATATTAATTTCAAGACTAGTTGACGATGATCATTGCTCAACAACAATATATCAATTGCAACTTGTTTTAGTGGAATCCATAGTGATTTCCCGGATTAAGCGTTCATAATGGAGTTACTTTCTTTTCTTTTTGGAGCAATAATTATGCATTTGTTAGTCGTGCTACTTTCTAACAAATGCATTTGTTACTTGCTTTCTCTGTTGTCGATTTTGTCTTTCTGCTTATACATATCCTTGCTTGGTTGTGTACTTAGGTATCCTCTAAGATTCTTGATAGAAAAACATTTGCCCCTGATCCCTATTACTCTAATTCATAAATTTTACATCTTTTGTTTCAATTTAAACTTGTTGACGTGATAGTATTTATGCTTGAAATGTTTGTCTCATATCTTTTCTTTGTGATTGTGAAGTGATTCTCTCTTAATTGCATCCATTGTTGATGGATATCTTACCTGATTGTGTTTTGAAACATTCTCTTAAATCTTTAAAAAAAAAAAAAAATTTGTCGTTGACTTTGATTACCTTCTTTTGTACATTGTATCAATTTTCGAGGACGAAAATTTTTATAAGGAGGGTAGAATGTAATGTCCCAAGCTTCTTTTTTCTATTATTACTATCCTACCCTTTAATTTTATCAAAATTCCTACATTACCCTTATTCCTCCTACCCAATCCTAACCCTAAATTACTGAACAACTTCCACTCTTCCTCATCAACCACAACCCCCTTCTTTTCAAAACTCACACCATACACAAATACACCTACGGAGAAAAAAAAAAGAGAGAACGGTAGAAGGGGCTGCTGCCTCCACGCCTCGCCGCCGAAGTTCTGCTGCTGCCAAGTCGCCATCGACGTCAACCCTAGAAAAAGAGGGAGTCTGCGAGTTGAAGAAAGCTGGAGGAGTGTCGCTGCCATTAGCGTTTTGCAGTGCCGCCATCATGGTCGCCGAGAAGGAGGAGGACCCGCGAGGAAGAGGGACGCGGTCAGTCTCATCGTCATCAGATCCGTCTTTGCCGATGGAGATCCCATCGCCAAGCTGCTGCACCGCCGCTGCCACTGTTGGGTTTCCGGGAAGAGGAGCTCTAGTGGGAGAGAGAGAACGAGAGAGTTCGCAGAAAGAGAAACATCACCATACACGAACAGAGGGGGAAGGAGGAACTCACCGGAGGAGAAGGAGACTCGTCGCCATGCCTCTAGTCGCCAGGAAAACACGCCGAAGCTTCCAAACTCACCGGCAACACTACCTTGCCATTGTTCTGGTCTAGCTTCTTCCCTTAGTCTGTCCTGTTTTCACCTTCTCTCTGCCACTAATTCATTTTTCTACCTTGTCCTTGTTTTGATTTATTTTTGTCTTTGTTCTGTTTTGGATCTTCCAGAATTTTATCTGCCTTTGTCTCTGTATTCGATTTGAAATGACTGCCTGGTGTTGTGGTCATTGTCGCTGTCGTGAGACACATTCTGGGTTTAGTCTCTTCGGTCCGTTAGGACCATGCTGTGAGTAGGCTTTACATTTATAACCTTTAAGCTTTTGGTTTATGCTATTATGAGTTTTCAATTATATTTATAAAACTATTATTGAAGAACTTTGATTTGATTATAATACTTGATTTATTATAGCTGAATAATTCTTCTTATGAAATTCATATATTAGGAATTTTTACATGAGACTATATATATGTTTGATAAAATTTTATATTATTTTAGAATATTGATTTTATTTGTATATATGCTTTTGAAGTATTAAAGTATTTGTTGGTACTCACTTAGAAATTATGAAATATGTTTCTATGATTGAAAAAGTATGATGTGAAAATATTTCTGATAAGAAAGTATTATCTGATTGATTTGATTCGATACCTTATATATTTGAGAGATTAAAGTATTATCTGCTCAGTTACACACTTCATATTTCTCATGGTAAAATGACTCAAAATAGCACGCAAATTAGGGGGCATGAATTTTGTGAATAGAAATTTCTATGTAGTAATCACTTTTTCAAAACCCATGATTTCTTTTTTTTCTTTTCCTTTTTCGTTTTCCTACTGGTTGATGCTGCTTTGGATTAATACCCTTACCTTGTTGTGAAAAACAACTCAAACCAATTTAGTTTATTGTGTACTGAATATTGCATTGAATTCTGAAGAAGGGTCTTTCTTTCCTCCTTCATTTGTTTTTCAATCATGTTCTGAAATCTAAGATTCTTTGTTGTTTTTCAACACCCGAGTTGAGCATTATTTTCAATACCTTTCAAAAGTTTTGAATATATACTTGTTGGTTAGTTCTCTCTTTTTGTGTATTTTATTTGTTTGATTTTTTTTAATACTGTAACATTATTTATTGTATGGGAAAGTGCTTTGAATGTTCAAGCTTCCTTCCTTTATAGACCTTTGTTTTAAACTTTTAATCAATGCAAGTTTTACCCTTGCACTTCTGCAATGCTTTGCTTGTTTGGATTTTCATTGAAGACCCTTTACTCACAAGTTCCTAATCCGTTTACTGATTTTCAGCTGTTTCTTAGTTCCAAATTTATGATCCAAAAAAGCATTTTTGCTTGAAGTTGCTTTACCTTGTGCAAGTTAACCATGTTATGGTTTAAACCTTGAATTGTTGCATATGTAGGGGGTTTAATTAAACAATTTTAATTTAAGAATGTCCACAAGATTTATTGAGTAAATTGCAAATAGCTTTAATTGTTGTGAGTGATTAATTGATGATATGAATGCTGAATTGTGCTTGTGATGTGTGATTGGAATTATTAATTAGTGATATGGATTGATTATGCGAATTGTGAATTATTTGACCAATAATTGCTGTGATTGTTGAATCCTGATGGATTATATTGGTTGATTACTGTTGAACTGGTTATTGTAACGGACTTAGTTGGTAAATTGATTGGAGTTGGGTTTAGAGGATAGTTGGAGAGCTGAATTTTGAAAAGTTGAACTAACTTGTTGGAAATCTGAATTTTGAATTCAACGGCAAATTTGGAAAGTGAACCAGTTACTCAATAGTGATTGAAATGATACGAGATTAAAATCCAAGTAAAGTAGAATAAGTAAAATTGTTAAGATTTAATTTTGAAGGTTTCGTATAACTGGAACATTAGTTATGATTTTTTAAAGTTAAATCGTGAAACCTGGTTTTCTGCATTTTTTTAAATGAAGCTAGAAACTTTGAAAATCTATAACTAATTCTGTGATGATCGGAATTGTATAGGACCAAGTCTGGATTAAGCTTGGGAATATAGGGAGCTGGACTGATGAATTTAAGACTTTTTCATTAAGTTTATGATTTATGGTAAATTTTTGAATTATGGATGTCAAACCTGATTTTTCCGCAGAATGCTTAACACAACAGCAGCTTATTTCCTCTACTGGAAATTCTCCAGTTTGAATTTTGAAATGAAACCAATTTTAAATGAAACTTTAGTCTTATCAATTCAATTTCATAAAAAAATTCAGAATTTGTGGAGTTGTGGTTTTAAAGATATAGATTTTTGAAATAAGATACATTATGCAGTAAAAAAAATCAGGTTCTGTTTTCTAAGTCAGTAACTTTGAGACTTTATAATTTTTAATTCTGAAGTGATATTGAGATGCAATTAATTGGAGGTGAAAGTTGAGTATGTTTAGTATATATAATTTAAATTTCAGGGTTTTCCATGTTTTAATGAGTGAGTTATGGGACTTGGAAGAGGATATATTCATTGGCTTTTTAGACAGAATTCTGCAGAAAACTACTCAACTTCCGAGTTACATAACTCCTTTATTAAAAATGATATTGACTTGGAACCAATTGGAAAAAAAACCTGGATGAGTGAAGTTGAATCATGTTAATTTTTAAGGTCATTGGATTTAATTTGGATTTTATAATGAATTTTGAATATCACAGGCTGCTGCTGTTTTCTGGTTTTTAAGGCACTGCAGACCAGTCATGGTTTTGCTTCTATTCCTGAAGTTAGAGTAAGCAAAAAAGTATGATTTTTAGTTTTTTAGAAAGCTTATTCTGAGACGGTCGTTTGGGCATAAAACTTGTACAATTTCGAAATCATTTGATATTTTAAAAACAAATTTGAGATTGGGCTGCCAATGTTGCTTTGGTGATTATGTTGGATATGGAATTTAAGAAATAGATTTTCTATACTATCATCAAATGTTTTTGAGTATATTTATTATTATAACTAATGTTAGTTTAAGTTAATTGCAATCACGTCAAATTTTAGTTTTATTTCATTTATCTTATATGGGCTTTATGTGATCATATGAAAATATTTGAGTGTATTTTACAATGAAAATAAAATAGATGTACATGTAAATGTTGGCTTAGAGGATAATGAGATGATTGCTTATATTCTTTCGTCATGTTTTACATAATCTATCTATTAATGACATGGTTACTTAATATCCAAGGTCATGATAATAATCTATAGGTACTTAGTCGAAGGTTTCTAAAGAAAGGGAAAAGAAGCATACTAATTTTGTGATAGTTACTGTTAAGTCGCCTATTCCAGAATGTGTTGTCTTATTTTAATTTATGTTTTGCTTGCTTTCTCTGTTGTTGATTTTGTCTTTCTGCTTATACATATCCTTGCTTGGTTGTGTACTTAGGTATCCTCTAAGATTCTTGATAGAAAAACATTTGCCCCTGATCCCTATTACTCTAATTCATAAATTTTGCATCTTTTGTTTCAATTTAAACTTGTTGACGTGATAGTATTTATGCTTGAAATGTTTGTCTCATATCTTTTCTTTGAGATTGTGAAATGATTCTCTCTTAGTTGCATCCATTGTTGATGGATATCTTACCTGATTGTGTTTTGAAACATTCTCTTAAATCTTTAAAAAAAAAAAAATTTTGTCGTTGACTTTGGTTACCTTCTTTTGTACACTGTATCAATTTTCGAGGGCGAAAATTTTTATAAGGAGGGTAGGATGTAATGTCCCAAGCTTCTTTTTTCTATTATTACTATCCTACCCTTTAATTTTATCAAAATTCCTACATTACCCTTATTCCTCCTACCCAACCCTAACCCTAAATTACTGAACAACTTCCACTCTTCCTCATTAATCACAACCCCTTCTTTTCAAAACTCACACCATACACAAATACACCTACGCAGAAAAAAAAAAAAAGAGAGAACGGTAGAAGGGGCTGCTGCCTCCACGCCTCGCCGCCGAAGTTCTGCTACTGCCAAGTCGCCATCGACGTCAACCCTAGAGAAAGAGGGAGTCTGCGAGTTGAAGAAAGCTGGAGGAGTGTCGCTGCCATTAGCGTTTTGCAGTGCCGCCATCATGGTCGCCGAGAAGGAGGAGGACCCGCGAGGAAGAGGGGCGCGGTCAGTCTCATCGTCATCAGATCCGTCTTTGCCGATGGAGACCCCATCGCCAAGCTGCTGCACCGCCGCTGCCACTGTTGGGTTTTCGGGAAGAGGAGCTCTAGCGGGAGAGAGAGAACGAGAGAGTTCGCAGAAAGAGAAACATCACCATACACGAACAGAGGGGGAAGGAGGAACTCACCGAAGGAGAAGGAGACTCGTCGCCATGCCTCTAGTCGCCAGGAAAACACGCCGGAGCTTCCAAACTTACCGGCAACACTACCTTGCCACTGTTCTGGTCTAACTTCTTCCCTTAGTCTGTCCTGTTTTCACCTTATCTCTACCACTAATTCATTTTTCTACCTTGTCCTTGTTTTGATTTATTTTTGTCTTTGTTCTGTTTTGGATCTTCCAGAATTTTATCTGCCTTTGTCTCTGTACTCGATTTGAAATGACTGCCTGGTGTTGTGGTCATTGTCGCTGTCGTGAGACGCACTCTGGGTTTGGTCTCTTCGGTCCGTTAGGACCATGCTGTGAGTAGGCTTTACATTTATAACCTTTAAGCTTTTGGTTTATGCTATTATGAGTTTTCAATTATATTTATAAAACTATTATTGAAGAACTTTGATTTGATTATAATACTTGATTTATTATAGCTGAATAATTCTTCTTATGAAGTTCATATATTAGGAATTTTTACATGAGACTATATATATGTTTGATAAAATTTTATATTATTTTAGAATATTGATTTTATTTGCATATATGCTTTTGAAGTATTAAAGTATTTGTTGGTACTCACTTAGAAATTATGAAATATGTTTCTATGATTGAAAAAGTATGATGTGAAAATATTTCTGATATGAAAGTATTATCTGATTGATTTGATTCGATACGTTATATATTTGAGAGATTAAAGATTTATTGTATTTGAAACTATATGTTTTGAATTGGTTTGGGAGGCTCGTATTAGAAAACCGTAGTTAACGGCGGTTATGACGTTAACTTAGATGCATCTGACTCAGACTCCAGCTAGGAGGGGTGTTGCTAGCCTAACGTGTAGGCCACACGTTAGATCTGTTATTCTGTTAGGACACACAAGAGGAAAGGGCTACCCATAGAGGTGGAGCCGCCCATGTGTAGACTTTTGATTTGATTTCTGTATGAGAACTCCCTTATTGATTCACTTATTATTATTAACTATTATTTTCTAATTAAAGTTACTTTGATAATAATGTTTATATGGTCTCATGTCGATTATAAATGTATTGTCTAGTCACTGAGTTGTAAAACTCATCCTTTTTTTTTTAAAACATTTTTCAGGAACAAATACTTGACTATGTGAGACTTTTTATTCAAGAGTAACAATATGCAGCGAGTACGTATTCTTTGTGGAGTTCCTAGATGTATATGTCTCCACACCAAGCAAAGACGCCTCTGCACAACAACAACATCATCATTTCAATTCTTACCAAAATTAGAACATATACATCAGATCAAATAATAAGGAACACACATAGCTCATCATCGCAAACCATTATAAATCTGTAACTGAACAAAGAGGAGTATGAGTAGGTATATCAAAATTAAAAATCGTATACGTTCATTTGAAGAAGACGACTACTTACATAAGCAGAGAATACAGCATCATCGCACCAAGACCGTTGATGGCCACTTCTGGTGCTGCAACTATGACTTCTCTTCCGTTCTGTCTATTGCCATCCGAATAATCTCAGCCTCACCAAACTGCATGCCCATTGTTGTTGATGCCAGTATGCATCTCTCGCTCCTCCTTGTCGTGTCTCTACTTCTTCCCTCTACTTTCCCGCAACAAACACAATACCATAATGCATGTCACCATCAAGAAATCTCCGTTTGACAAAGAGAACACAGAGATAACAAAAATAAAAAGAAAAAAAATGATGCAAGAGAGATATATAGATCTAGGAGAAGAAAGACATGAGAGAAGATAGAGAAAGAAAGAGAGTTATGGTAAGGAGAAAATTAAAATTTGATTATTTGAGAGATAGTTTGAATGCTTGATAAGGTTGTGCATATTTAAAATTCAAATTTCAATATCAAATTACATATAGATTTAGTCAAAATTAAAAGGACGGACATTAGGAACATCTTGAAAATGAGGAACGTCTTGAAAATGAAGATGAATCCTTGTCTGGTTGCAAATCTAGTCTTTACGGACAGAAAGATAAAGACAAATATAAAATTATTATATGGTTGTTGTGCTCTCTGCTTTCATAGTCTCATTGCATGTGCTCTTTGTGGAGGTGACTCAGTACCTTCCAGCGATCTGTTCTCTTTCGCTGATTCCTCCTCCGTATCCATCCCTACAGCATTGAAGATCACCACAAACTCCACCGCACCCACTGCGACCACCACCGACATAGCATGGTCCACCACCGTAGCAGTCGCCATCTCATCCACCGCCGCAACCCTACCACCAGCGATAGCGTTGCCTCCACCGCGATGACTCCCCTAAAGGTTGGAGCCATGAGGTACAGTGACATTCTCTGTCTTAGTGCGTACACTAACTCTATAATCTCCAACTCTGACTTAAATTAGGAACAGTAAGAATTAGAAGAAGAAGAAGATGATGAATAAAAACTACTAAAGAAGAAGAAGATTATACAAAAATAGAATCAGTAAAAGGAGGAGAAAAAAAGAAGAGAAACTGATGATGAAGAAGTAGAAGAACCGAAGAAGAGGAGGAAGAGATAAAATTGGAAACAAACAAAGGAGAGAAACACTTTTTTTAATTTTAATTTTGTATTCAAAATTTAAAATTTAAAATTTTAGGAATGTGTGTACATGTAAATTGTAAAGCAAACTGAGAAAGGGGGGTAAAAAAATTGGTTACGGTCATGAAAAGTGTGGTGTAACGAAATTAGTTTGATGTAGGAGTGTAATATAAGAGTCATGATGATTGAAGGCATTCAAATTTTGGTGGATGAATACATATAATAGAAATTGAGAATAAATCTGGTAAAGGACACGTAGAAATTTCACTATGAGAATAACCTTCTTTTCAATGTATGTTATAGGATTAAAACAAGGATAAATAAGACTCATGTTATTAGCATGATTACACTTCTCTTTTATAATTGACTAATATACATTAATACCTCTAATTAGATAAGATGTTGAGTCTCACTAAATTTAAACTTGATTAACAAATTTAATATATTTTTTTTTTTGCTCTTGTCTAATTAACAATTGAATCTAATATTGAAATTTAAGTTCGAATTGCCAAAAATTTAGAAGCTAACTTGAACTTGTAAATAGACTCAAATAGCATGAATATAGATAAACTACAAATGAATTGTTAACTGGCTTGTAATGCAAATAAAATGCAGACAAGGTTGAAAGAAAACTACAACAAAATTAGTGGATCATTTTTTCTATCATTTATTTATTCGATAATACTAAAGAGATAATATTTAAAATTATTTTATATAATATAATATTTATAATTTTATACGTATAATATTTATAAATATATATTTATTATATTTAAAATTACATAATTATTTTATTTAATAATCATTAATAAAATTAAATAAGATAATTTTGACTATCTAAATTAGTTTTTATTGTTTTTTTAAATATTATTGTTATTTGCTCATATGCTTTATTTAATGAGTTCCTTCATTCCGCAATACTTGCCTTCAATTATTGTCCTGCCCAGTCAAAAGAAAGAATTATTGTCTTTGTGCTTATCTTTTAATTTTGGGTTACCTTAATTTAATGAAATTATCATGTCTTAAATCAATAAGAATTAGACTTCGTTTGAAAAACTTTAAAAGATATTTTTTAGATTTTTAACTTATAAAAAATTACGGTAATATTATTTAGTATAATTTTTTAAATATATCTTTAACTTTCAAAAAATTGTTTAAAAATTTTGAAAAAATAAAAAAATTTAAATTTTGTCATTTTCAAAAAATTATTTTATCATTCTTATTTATTAAAATAACTTTAAAACAAGTACTTTTATAATAAAAATTTAAATACAAAATAACTTATTTATAAACTGTTTTTTAAAAACTACCAATGAGTAATAGTTCGAATGGCATAGTCTCCCCATACTCAATTAAGAGGTTGCGGGTTCGAGTCTCCTATCTTTGGTTAAAAAAAAAAAAACTGTTTTTAAAAACTACAAATAGGACAAATCGAGGGCGAGTTCACCTTCATCAACAAGAACCTGCCTTTTAACCTTAAAGGCGAACTCGCGGAACTTTTGAAAAAAACAAAGATTTTTTTTTTCTTTCACTCCTGCCGACATACCAGGAATAAATTCAGACCTGATGTCTTACCGACTAGTCGTAAATCCCAAAGCCAAGCCGGTAGCCCAGAAGAGAAGAAAGATGTCCGCTAATTGAATAGGCGAAGTTAGGAAGAAAGTCACAAGCTTGCTCGAGACCGGTTTCATTCGGGAACTACCTTACACTACTTGGCCGGCCAATATTGTGTTGGTAAAGAAGGCAAACGACAAATGGTGAATGTACGTCGACTACACAGACTTGAACAAAACTTATCCAAAAGATGCCTTTTTCTGTCAAATATCGACGGACTGGTGGATCCTGTCAAATATCGACGACGGCAAGGCGGCGCGACAGCGAACTAAATACGGCTGGGCGAGACAGGTGCGGTGGCGTCGCGACGGCAAGTTGGACGACAGTGAGGCACGACGCCGATGCGGTAGCCCTCTCCCTCATCTTCTTCCTTCTCTCCTCGTCTCCCTCACTCTCTCGATCTCCATCTTTCTTTTCTTTCTTTTCTCAGCTCGTGGGTGTGTGCTGTGAGAAAGAGGGTGTGATGGGAGTGAGGGTGTGTGCAGCAGTGAGAGGTGAGTGAGTGTGTTACAAGAGGGTTAGGGTTTGATTTGAAAAAAAAAAGAGAATAAGAGTATTATAGAAATTTTACAAACAAATAATAGAAAGCATTTTGCGGTACACACTTTTTTTTGTCTAAGAAATTTAGATGCAAACCAATGATCCGTGGGTCACACTCACATTACACAGACTCTTATTATTAAATGCCATAACTATTTTTTAGGATGTATGGTATACCATTGTTGATCGGAAAAATATTTTCGATAAAGGTGAATTGTTCAAATCGATAAAGTGGTCTAAAACATAAGCAGTGATACATGTGTAAGCGTTAGATGGAGGTTCTTAAGACGGATTTGATTTTGAGGCTTCATGATAAATTGAGCGAGTCAAATCGAATGCAATATCTGAACGAGTAGTTATAGTAGTGAAGAAGTTAAGGTTTTTTCATCACGCGAGGAAATTATTGGAAATATGGACAATCAAAAGGCGGGAACAGTTACCAAGGAGAAAGCATTTGAAATTTTAAATTTATAGTTAATTGTAATTAATTGTAATTAATTGTTGATGAGCGGATATTTTATACGCTTTTTGGGGTTAATTTCATATAGTTTTTAGTATGTTTTAGTTAGTTTTTAGTCTATTTTCATTAGTTTTTAGGAAAAATTCATATTTCTGGACTTTACTATGAGTTGTGTGTTTTTCTGTAATTTCAGATATTTTTTTGGCTGAAATTGAAGGAGCTGAGCAAAAATCTTATTCAAGCTGAAAAAGGACTGCTGATGTTGTTGGATTCTGACCTCCCTGCACTCAAAGTGGATTTTCTGGAGCTACAGAACTCGAAATGGCATGCTTCCAATTGAGTTGGAAAGTAGACATCTAGGGCTTTCCACCAATATATAATAGTCCATACTTTGCACAAGAATAGACGACGTAAACTGGCGTTCAACGCCAGTTCTCTGCCCAATTCTGACATCCAGCGCCAGAAAAGGATCAAAAGCTGGAGTTGAACGCCCAAACTGGCACAAAAACTGGCGTTCAACTCCACAAATGGCCTTTGCACGTGGATTGCTTAATTCTTAGCCCCAGCACACACCAAGTGGGCCCCAGAAGTGGACCTCTGCATCATCCATCATAGTTTACTCATTTGTTGTAAACCTAGGCTACTAGTTTAGTATTTAAACAACTTTTAGAGACTTATTTTGTATCTCAGGACATTTTAGATCTAAACTTTGTACTCTTTGACGGCATGAGTCTCTAAACTCCATTGTTGGGGGTGAGGAGCTCTGCTGTGTCTCGATGGATTAATGCAAGTATTTCTGTTTTCTATTCAAACACGCTTATTCCTATCTAGATGTTCATTCGCGCTTAACTGTGATGAAGGTGATGATTCGTGACACTCATCACCATTCTCAACCCATGAACGTGTGCCTGACAACCACCTCCATTCTATATCAGATTGAATGAGTATCTCTTAGATCTCTTAATCAGAATCTTCGTGGTATAAGCTAGAATTGATGGTAGCATTCATGAGAATCCGAAAAGTCTAAACCTTGTCTGTGGTATTCCAAGTAGGATTCAAGGATTGAATGACTGTGACGAGCCTCAAACTCCTGAAGGCTGGGCGTTAGTGACAGACGCAAAGGGATAGTAAATCCTATTCCAACCGGATCGAGAACCAACCGGTGATGAGCCGTGCTGTGACAAAGCGCGTGAGCGTAGTTTTCACTGGAAGGATGGAAGGTAGCCATTGACAACGGTGATCCACCAACACACAGCTTGCCATAGGAGGACGTGTGTGCGTGAACAAGAAGACAGAGGAAAGCAGAGATTCAGAAGACAAAGTATCTCCAAAACTCCAACATATTCTCCATTACTGCATAACAAGTAACCTTTAATCCATGCTCTATTGTTTATTTGCAATTCAACTGATAAACATAATTGACTTCCTGACTAAGATTTACAAGATAACCATAGATTGCTTCAAACCAACAATCTCCGTGGGATTCGACCCTTACTCACGTAAGGTATTACTTGGACGACCCCAGTGCACTTGCTGGTTAGTGGTACGAGTTGTGAAAGGTGTGATTCACAATCCGTGCACCAATTGTCGATTACCAAAGGTAGATTATAAATACTGGGAAGCCTTAGGAAATTAGGGTTGGAACTTCGTTTTAGAAATACACTCAAGCACATTCACATCTCCAGAGAATTTCTGAGTCTGCATTCGAGTTCAATTTCTGTAGGGTTCCTTCTATGTTTTTAATTTTTCATTTACATTTTTCTGTAAACTCTATTTTTCAAGTAAATTTATCTTTTAAGCAATCTTTAATTTTCATGTTCAATTTACATTTCAGTACCTTTACTTTTTATGTTTAAGCTCTTTGACTCAGTTGAAGGTATTTTATTGCTTTGTTTAATTTTAACGTATCTTCTTCGTTTTCAGTTAATACTTTCTTTTCAAAAACTTTATTTTATCATCTTTTATCTTAAATTACATAATTTAATTTGTCTTTATTTCCAAATCCCATCTAATCGAAGACACTTTGATGCACTTCTAAAAAACTGGTACCTGCAAACAGGAGTAAGTTTCGCTCCCAAACCACTAGATATCGAACCACCATCAATTTGCTAAAAATTGACAAAACAACAATATTTCAAGAGCAGCGAGAATTAATGGTCCATGTAATAGAGCGAGCAAAGAACATCCATCCTCAAACAGCAACCAAATGAGTTCTTCATCACTATACCCTTCAATTACATCCTCAGCAAACAGCCCCTTTAGTTCCCTAATGTTATCTCCTACAACTCCGTACAAATAGTTTGCTGCTTCTTGCTTGTTACCATTACAAGGAGCTACTTGAGGAGTGCTACACATACAAGTCATTTGGTTTACAAGTCATACAAGTTGGGAAAAACTTAACAAAAAGCACGCTGATCCATATACGATTTCCATGGCATGCTTTGCGTTCCTCCTTCTCCTCCTCCTCTTCCTTCTTCTTCTCCTTCTTCTTCTCCTACTCTTCTTCTTCTTCCTCCATGAAAACGAGTTTCTTGCCAAATTTGATCTTCTTCGTGCGTTCTCTCTTTGCCTTTTCATTCGTTGTTTTATCTGCGTTTATCACTGGTATTCTTGCTTCGTTTTTTTTTTTCGATTTTTATGGTTTCTGAAATCAAGCTTTGAAATCATTTTGAAGATAATGGAACTTCAGAAATACACCCAAACGATTACAGAAATACACCCAAACAATTACAGAAATACACCCAAAGAATTATAGAAATACACCCAAACGGTTACAGGAATTCACTCAAACGATTATAGAAATACACCCAAAGGATTACAGAAATACACCCAAAGGATTACGAAAATACACCCAAAGAATTTAAGAAATACACCCAAAATTCGTTGAAGTACACCTTATGTATAGTTTAGAACTCTTTCTCTTTCTCCTCCTCATCTTCTACTGCTTCTTTTTCTTCAAAAATGATTTCAGAGCTTGATGTCAAAAAACAATGGAAATCGAGAATAACGAAGAAAGAAAACAGAGAGAAAAGCACGTAAATGAAGAAGGAGAAAGAGGAGGCAAGAAACAAAAGAAAAGAAAAAGAAGAAGAGGGAGAGGAAGAAGAACGTGCAGCAAGAAGAAGAAGAAGGTGTAGAAGATGAGGAGGAAGAAGATGAAAAATGTGCAGTCAAGAAGAACGAGGAGAAACACGACGATAAAGATGAAACACTTAAAAAATGAAGAAGAAGAAGAAGAAGAAGAAGAAGAAGAAGAAGAAGAAGAAGAAGAAGAAGAAGAAGAAGAAGAAGAAGAAGAATGAGAAGAAAAATAGGAGGCATGGAGAAAGAAAAAGAAGAAGAAATAAATGACTTGTATGGGAAAACGCTTGTATGTGGAGAATTTCTCTTTTCTAAAATACTTTTTCATAGTTTATTAAAGGCTGAATTTTGGTGTTCAAAAAGTACTTTATTACCAAATCTTTTTGTCTAATGTCATTTTCTATTTTGTTAGTACGTATAGTTGTAAGAACCGAACCGGTGATCGAACCGGTCAGGTTACTGGTTCACTGATTTATTGGTTCAATCGATAAACCGCTGGTTGAACCGATAAAATCGGTTTTACGTAAATAAAAAATATAAAATACTAAAAATAGTCATAAACTTAATAAATTCAAAATACATATCTTTAGTTCTTCCCCAACATTTTAAAAACAACCAAGTTTCAAAGTTTAAATATAACTAATACAAAGATAAACATGAAATTAGTTAGTACTAGTACATTAGTATCTTAATTAAACACAATAAGGATAACAATTCATAAACTAAATCCAAGGAGTGATTTCGAAGTCGGCAAGTTATTCTTCATCTGACAAATGTGGGGCTACATCCTGATTGGTTTCATTTTGATTTGCATTTTCCACAGAATTATTAGCTCCATCATCATCCCGATCATCTTCCAAATTCAATTGATCTAGCATTATAGATAATGTTTCACAAATCAAGATAAAAAAATAATATAAAACATGTTATAAGGCATACGAAAATCATAGTTGATCATAATTCATAAATAAATAAAAGCATACCTAAATCATCTAAAGGTGATTGAAGAGACATATCTGCAAGATCATTTCGTAAAGCATCAACTTCTTCAGGAGTTAAAAATGGTGGTGAATCTTCCAGTATCCATTCCGAATGATCCTCAAATGCATCAAGACAAATTGGATCATAAACTTAGTTTCTCATTTGGTTCCTATGTTATTAATATATTTCGTTACTCATGTGATGATTAAGATTTTAAAATAATGCTTTCAACTTAAAACAATCAAGAAATTACATTTGTTGTAACCTTAAGTTGTAATGAACATAAACAAGATCATTAAGTTTTTGATGCTCTAACCGATTCCTCTTCTTTGAGTGAATATGTTCAAAAATACTCCAGTTACGCTCACAACCTGAAGAGCTACAAGTTTGGCTTAAAATACGAATAGCCAACTTTTGCAAATTTGGTGCTCCACTACCATAAGATTCCCACCATTGATCTTAACATAAAAAACAGATAAATAATTTAACACAATCATAAATATCACATAATAAATACATCACAATCGTGAAAGACCAAATTTATGAAGAAATTCACTTGGCATAACAGTGGTTCGTTCACGTATTGCAGAGGGTCTTCCAAAATCTTGCTCAGCATTCTTAAAGATCCTCTTCTCACTTGTTAGCTTATAATTCAGTACAGGATCATCATAAGCATATTTTTCAATGACATCCAACAAGCCAGAAATCGTTTGTTTGTGCTTTTTAAATTCTTCAGCATTAAATCGAAAAGCTGGATTTAACCAATAACCAGCGGCATGAAGATTTTTCTTAAGTTGTGCATCCCAACGGGTATCTAAAATCTTCAAATAAGGATCAGCAACCCTCTTTCTTTTCTGAAACCTCTTCGCTATTTCTTCCCTAGCCTTATGATAAGCTGAATAAAGAAAACCCATGGCAGCTCTGTCTTCACTATCCACAATACGTAAAACACGAACAAGTGGCTCAGTAAGCTTAACAATATCAGTGCATTGACTCCAAAATTTAGAATCCAAGACTTGATCCACAAATTTCTTAGCTTTGGCTTCTTTGGAGTAAGCTGAGCTTGTCCATTCTTTAGAGGTCACCATAGCTCTCAAAGGATCCTTTTGAGCTAAAATACTTTGCAAAGCAATGAAATTAGTAGCAAACCGAGTTGGAGCTGGACGAAGTATTTCCCGTCCACCTGTAAACTTTCTCATCAAGAACAGTGGATAGCAATGATTATAGATATACTTAGTGATCATTGAAGCTTGTGACATAGTTTGACTCACTTCTTGCAACTTCCCAATATCTTGAAACATCAGATTAACACAATGAGCTGCACAAGGGGACCAATACAATTTAGGAAACTCAGCCTCCAACAACCTTCCCGCAGCAACATAGTTTGTAGCATTGTCCGTTACAATATGCACAACATTCTCAGGACCAACAAACAATACAACATCCCAAAATAACTTAAACAAAGTTTCAGCAGTTTTTGAGACATTAGAAGCATCAACTGACTTTAGAAAAACAGTTCCTTTAGGATAATAAACTAAAAAATTAATCAAAGTACGCCTACAACAATCAGTCCATCCATAATAGTGCATCCAGTTTGCTTCCAAATCTCACGATAACTATCAATCATTTTCCTCACATCCTCAACTAATTTACTCAACAAATACCCACGGACTCTTGGATAATTTGGCCCTTTATACCCTGCACCCATGCTTGCAATAGCCAAGGTTGTCAAACTCACGAGTCTAGGTAAACTCGTGGAGCTGACTTAGACTCGACTCGTAGACTCGACTCGTAAACTCGTATGAGTTTACCTGTTATATTTTTTTTGTAAAAAATATATATATCGTGTATAATATATATGTTTACTCAAATATAGGCATTAAAACTCAACAATTTCAATATAAAAAAACTTAATAAATTTACATAATACTATAATTATAACAAATACTCTAGAACACACATTCAAATCCTTCAGTTATTACATAGTTATCCACTAACAGTTGCAAAGTTATCCACTATCAAAGTGGGTAAATTCAAATTTGAGATTTCAGAGTTTCAGACATTCAGATTCAGTAACAAGTAACAATTAACTAACACTAACAAGTAACAACTACAAATTACAAGAAGTAGCAATTAAGAATAGACTAAACTAATACTAACAAGTAACAACTACAACATGCAGCAATTCAGTAACTATTTTTTTTTTAAACATATCTAAATCTGAATGAATGAATGGACTAGGCTCAGTTGAGGAACCAGGCATTGCTGTGCTGTGCAAGCAGACAAGAACGAACGGCGGCAGAGTACACAACTAACAGGCAGAGGACATGACGAACCGGTAGAGAATGCAACGAACAACGGTAGCGTGGCGACGGCAGAGGCTCCACGAATCCATGAGCTTTGATGCATAACAGAGTCAATAGAGAGCAGAATGAGAGAGTGAGAATGAGAGAAAAGCAGAGAGAGAGATTGTGACGAGCTATTTGGAGAATGGCAAATGGCGAATGGCGGCGAGGGATAGGCAAACCACGAAGAGGGTTTGGAGAAGAGAGTGACTGAGTGAGTGCGGCGAGCAAAGTGAGGGATTTAGCTGTTTAGGGTTACGTTCATATGTTGCTCCCTTTTTCCCTCTTTTTTTGGGGCCCAAAACGGCTCTGTTTTTGTGAAAAAAGGCCAAACAAAGCAAACTCGCTGACTCGCCCGTAAACTCGCGAGTTTGGCCGAGTTTATGCGAGTTTATCGAGTCTACCCGAGTCTACCCAAAAACGAGTTTGTGTCTGAGTTAACTCGATTCTACTACCTAAACTCGTAAACTCGTACGAGTTTACGAGTTAACTCGAGAGTTTGACAACAATGGCAATAGCATCAATCATTGGCTGATAATAAGCTGAGTTAACCGCATTAAATGAAACAGAGGCATCCATCATCCATTTCACAATAGCAATATCACACTTCTCCACTATTTCTTTGCTTTGAAGAACGCTTTTGATAGTTGGTTGAGCTCCGGGTGTTGTTGCCGATGGAAAATAGGATTGTAAACCTTTGACTTGTTTTCCTTTTCTAGAGATAGGTGCTGGAACCCTGGATTTTTGTTGTTGTTGCATCTCATTACGTTCGATCTCGTCAAATTCTCTTTCAACATCATCACAAGCATTATAACTTTCTGCATATTATTCTTGAGTTTTTCTTTTCTTGCTTCGAAGCTTTTCAATGCTTTGATGGAATTGGTGTCTCACTGCAGCTGGCACCTTTCGACAAGACTCAATATCTCCTCCTTTTCCAGCCAAATGAAGCTTAAACCGATGAATTCCTCCACCCCTAATAAGCTTCTCACAATATATGCATAGCAAAATTGTTTTTCCAGACTCCATGGTTTCAAGCATTAGTCAACAAGCATATTCATCCCAGAACAAATCAACAAAACAACAAGTTTTCACGTTTTCAACAAGCATATATAACACAGAATAAATCAACAAAACAACATAATTCATATTTCATAGATTCAAGCTTTCAACAAGCATATTCATCCCAGAAATTTTAAGTTTTCAACACATAATAGAATAACATAGGAGAAGTGCAGTTTAAGGTTGCTGGAGAACAGAGGAGAAGTGCAGAACAAGTGAACAACATTATTCATAAGTCATAACACTGTAACTGTGTAACAGCAAGAAGTGCAGAACAGACTACAGAAGAGAACTGGAGCTAACCTGTTTGACAGAGCAGAAGAGCGCGGCAACGGCGAGGGCGAGGGCACCGGCAATGAGAGACAGCCGCGGGTCTGTCCTGTTCGGCTGTTCCTACTTCCTTAGTTCCTTCACCTTCAGACTTCGGAGTTCAGACCGGCGGTGAGACGAAAAAGACGACGACGGACGGCTGGCGGCGGTGGCTGGGTGAGTGACTGTGACAGAGTGAGGTGAGATGGTCACCAATCTAGTTAACAAGTATATATCAAATATTAAATAATAGAAATATCGTTTTGAACTAAATAATTTAATTTTGATTTAATATCTAAATTTTGTTTAACATCAAACACAAACTTTCAAATTTTTTTATTTATTAAAACGAATTTCGAATTATATATAGCCCCTTCATTTCCTTGGAGTTGCTCACACTGCACTTATAATAGAAAGATGGCTAAATTAACTATAGCAAAAAAATTGTTTCTTCTTCTTTTGGTTTCAGGTTCATCTTTACTTTTCTTAATTTTTTTTCCCTTATTGGAATATATAATCATTTTCCATGTTCTATTGAAATATAAAATATGTTGATATTATGTAGGGGTGTTGATGACAACTCTAGTGATTGGAGATAAGAGGTGTGAAGATGTTTGGTATGATGAAAGGGTGAGTTATAGCCTGCACAGGTCCAAATGAGGAGATTGATGCATCTGTGTACTGTCACACTTTCATTGTCAACACGTAGTATAAATTTTAGTGGCGTGACAAAAATTTTCCTACTTTGTTACCAAGAAACTTGTTTATGGGTTTATGAGAAAATTGTTTATTCCCCCAGACGTGGGGTTTATTTTATAAATAAAAAAAGTTTGTGTTGAATTGTTTATTCCATTTTCTGCATCACATCCCATATGCTTGTGTCTATAGTCTAATTAATCTATCCTCATCAAACCATATATATTCCACTTTTCAGATGGACCATGGTGAAAAAAATTATAGCAACTTATAATAGATTTATGATAACAATCCTATAGCTCAGTACCTCTTTGTTTCTCCCATTGTTTTAATTGGATATTAGCATGAACTGTATGTGTACAAAGATGAAATTAAATTAATTAATTAATTAAAGTTTTGGAGAAATTATTAATTATTATATATATTTTTATCCTTCTTAATTATGATATAAAGAAATATAATTGTCACTCACGGTATACGATAAAAAGTTTTGGAGATTACCTATAAAGAAATATAATTGTCACTCACGGTTTATGTGCGACAAAAGTTTTAGACATTAATTAAATTAAATAAAAGCTTGCTTTTGAATTATAATAAAGTTAAAGAGACCAAAATTTGAAAAGATAAGAGACTCGAACTCATAACCTCTTAATTGAGTATGGAGAGTCTATGCCATTTGAGCTATTACTCATTGGCAAATTTGGAAAGATATGTGACTCGAACCCGCGACCTCTTAATTGAGTATGGGGAGTCTATGCCATTTGAGCTATAACTCATTGGCTTAAAATTTGGAAAGATATGTGACTCGAACCCCCGACCTCTTAATTGAGTATGGAGAGTCTATTTCATTTGAGCTATTACTCATTGGCCAAATTTGGAAAGATATGTGATTCGAACCCGCGACCTCTTAATTGAGTATGGGAAGGCTATGCCACAGACATTTAAATCCCTAAAAATTAAAAAATAGTAAAATACAATTAAATCCCCAAAAAAAAATTGGATTTATTGCTATTGTTATACAAAAAATCAGTTTTATTTTAATTTGTTAAAAAATTAAAAAATAATCGATTCATTAATACGTCAAATAATAATGCGATATGTAAGCGTCCTTACAAAAAGACGTTTTACACGTCTTTATAGAAGTATTCCCTAAAGTTAATGAGAAGGATATTAGGACAAATACTAGAGCGGAAAGAATGCAATAATTTGCCAATTAGTAAAATTAATGAGATAAAAAATAATTAATTTAAACCGTCTAAATTTATTTTATTTATTATTTATTTATTATAAAATATATTAAATAAAATAAAAAATAATAAACTTTAATA
>NC_029793.2:3421014-3421764 GCF_000816755.2 Arachis ipaensis | reverse complement strand
ATAACCGAACCAAATCCATTGGATGAACTCTTCCAAATGTCCATTTGTTCAAAAAAACATTACAATTAATATTTTTTATCTACCCGGTTAAAGAATATACTAATAATCTAATGATCATACTGAAATTTATCAAATAACAGAATATATACACACTTATCTATATCAGCAGTGACAGATGCATCAATCTCCTCATTTAGACCGGTGTAGACTATAACTTACCTGATGAAAGTTGCAAAGATGGAAACTCCTATTATTGTATCCTAGAATGCATCACCAAATATGGTTTCACAGCTGGTGCAGATTGCAGAGATTCCTTTTGTACATGCTCCCATAAATGTTTGTCCTATTAATTATTGAGAAGAAACTCAATATTTGAATTGCATTATAAGATGAGCGTGATTATAGTGTGAAAGTGTGAGGTTATTATTTATCAGGGGATTATTTTATTAAATTCTATACACAAGAATAGAAGTTATTTCTCAAATAAATAAGCACTTATATTCAATTAAATAAAAAAGAGAAATATTATATATTTAAGTTATTTTCATTCAATTTATTTTTAACTCTAATCTCTTCACAAACACACACTAAACTGAAGAATGATAATAAGAAATTAAAATTAAAAGAATAAAGTTTGAGTTTTAGAGAGCATGTCTATTTTCATATCTTTAAAATTATTTGTTAACAGAGTGCACAATTGATCCTTAATTAATCCTTCGACCAAAAATTAGAAATTAAATATTCTTTATG
>NC_029793.2:3410143-3420658 GCF_000816755.2 Arachis ipaensis | reverse complement strand
TTTATATATATATATATATATATATAATATGTACGTGAAATAAATTTATTGTATATTTTATTTGAATACGAAGTATCGTATTTAAATTAAATACTAAATATTAGTCCTCACATCTCTAGTACTATTATAGAGCTACCGATGACTTGAATTTCTTTCTTTGGTAGGATAAGAAAAATTAATCAAAATATCCCTTGTTGAAATTCCAGATTTAAAAGAAGTGATTCTCTTGTATTATTAATAATTCATAATGCCAATTTGCGTAAAGAAAAGGGGACAACTCAGCTGTGGCTTCAATGGACAGAATAAAAAAAATTATAAAATTGAAGAGAACTATTAGCAGATTGTTATTTATTTATTGCAGGCAGTTAGTTAGCCTTATTTAGAAAAGAATCTATTCCATTAGATTAGGGGTTTGTTAGTTTGTTAGCCTAGTCTATTAGTTTGTTAGACTGATGTATGTATATATATTCCACCCAAAGCTAATAGAGATGGAGCGGAAAATCATTTTTCAGTATCAATTTCGGTTTCAACATGGTATCAGAAGAATTTCTCATACTTCTCTGCGTTCTTCTCTGATCTTCTTCCCTCTTTCTCGAACTTTCTTTTCCCCTTTCACTTTCCCTCTCTTCTCGAACCTTCTTCTATTTCTTCTCTTCTCTCCAACCTTCAATTTTCTTTCTGCAATGGCGGCAATCGATGAAGCCGATCCTTTTCTGCTCCATTCCTCCGATCAACCGAACCTTGCCTTGGTCTCGCAAGTGCTCACCGGTGACAATTATCCTTCATGGAAGAGATCGATGGAAATGGCGCTCAATGGCAAAAACAAACCTGGATTCGTTGACGGCACGATTCCGCCGCCTGAGGAAGGTGCGTCTCACACTTCCAAGCTCCGCTGGCGTCATCTGAACGACATCGTCAGCACCTGGATTCTCAACTCTGTCTCCAAGGAGATCGCATCGAGCTTGATCTTTGCTGGTTCTGCTCATGAGATTTGGATAGATCTAGGTCACCGATTTCAGCAAAAGAACGGTCCTCGAATCTATGAACTGCGAAAAGAGTTAATCAATCTGAAACAGGATTCTCTCTCTGTCTCTCAGTTTTTTACTAAGCTGAAGTGTGTGTGGGAGGAATTATGCCATTTTCGACCTTCAGTACGCTGTAATTGTGGTGGTGCTCGTGAATTTTTAGCTCATGCTGATGAGGAATATGTTCTTGTCTTCTTGATGGGGTTGAATGATGTGTACCATCAAGTTAGGAGCCAAATTCTGTTGATGAAGCCTTTGCCTAGCATCTCAGAAGTTTTCTCGCTAATCGTTCAAGAAGAGCGGCAACGAGGACTGACTCTTGCTCCTCCAACAAGCAATGAGACGCAACTGGCTTTTGCCGTGAAGAACACACAGTATAACTCCAAGATCCGTCCAGGAAAGAAAGATAAGCCGCTCTATGCTCACTGCGGTTTACTCGGCCACACCAAGGATAAATGCTACAAGTTACATGGTTATCCACCTAATTACAAGAAGCAAAGTCCAGCCACAGTTCGGGTCAATCATGTGGACACAAGTCAGGACATTCCTCTTCAACTCACTTCTCAACAGTATCAACAATTAATATCACTCCTATCTACACAAGTTCCATCCACAATGCCCCCTATTATCACTGCTGAAGCTTCAAGCGCAGGGGAAGGTAAACTTTTCTCTGCTGCTTTAATTTCTGCACTTGGAGTTAAATCATGGATCTTAGATTCTGGCGCTACTTGTCATGTGACCTGTACTTTGGACAATTTCAAACCTTCAATTTGGTTTGCAAATAAGTTTGTGGTTCTGCCTGATCATACTCGCATACCTGTGCTTGCTTCTGGTTCTGTTTCCTTATCTCAAACCCTCACACTCACTGAAGTTTTGTATGTGCCTTCATTCAAAATTAACCTGATTTCAGTGAGTTCTTTGTTGTTAAAGCAGCATTTTTATATTCTTCTTTCTGATGTTGGTTTTGTGATTCAGGACCACCTGAACTCCAAGATGATTGGGAGAGGTGAATTGAAACACGGATTGTATGTTTACACACACACACCAGTTGTCAATGTTAATGAACCTACATGTAGTAGTGCCGATTGTGCCAATACGTTAGTCATTTCTGATTCTTGTAATGCAATAAGTGCAAAATTGTGGCACCATAGATTAGGCCACCTTTCTTTCCCTGTTTTGCAACATTTGCCCTTGAATTGTAATTCTTCATCTTCTAATAAAAATTTCCTTTGTGACATATGCCCTTTGTCCAAGCAAAAACGGTTGCCATTTGTTTCCAACAATAATCAGGAGTCCGAATGCTTCTCATTGATACACTGCGATACTTGGGGTCCTTATCATGTTGCTACGCATTTGGGGGAGCGATATTTTCTCACTTTGGTAGATGATCATAGTCGATATACCTGGATTTATTTGTTGAAAGCCAAATCTAAAGCTACGACCATCATTAAAGAATTTTTTGCCATGGTTCACACTCAGTTTGGCGCTGTGATTAAGAAGATTCGGTCTGACAATGCACCTGAGTTATCTCTTACTGATTTCCTAAAATCAAAAGGTTCTCTTCACCAATTCAGTTGTGTTGAGCGACCACAACAAAACTCGGTGGTGGAACGGAAGCATCAACACCTTTTGAATGTGGCAAGGAGCTTGTATTATCAATCCGGTGTCCCAATTTATTTCTGGGGTGAATGTATTGCTACTGCAGCCTTTTTGATCAATAGATCTCCCTCCTCTACTCTTGGCTGGAAGTCCCCTTATCAATTACTTTACAATAAGGCACCCGCATATGAAGACTTGAAGGTGTTCGGATGCCTTGCCTATGCTTCGACTTTACCTTCCTCTAGGAACAAGTTCTCACCAAGAGCCATTCCAGCAGTTTTTCTTGGCTACCCACGAGGTTACAAAGGGTACAAACTCTATGATCTCAAGAATAGAAAGTTCTTTATTTCAAGGGATGTGATTTTTCATGAATTGAATTTTCCCTTCAAACTTGGCAGCACTTATTCTTCCTTACCTGATCCTTTTGATGATCATGTCCTTCCTAAGCCAATTGAAGTTTCCTTAATACACCTCAACACATTGCTCCGGCCACACCTGTCCCTATTGTGACACAGCCACGAGCTGAGAACCCACAGCCGTTGAGAAGAAGTCAGCGACTCCATAGGGTACCTACCTATCTTACAGACTACCATTGCAATAATGTGGTGAAGCCTTTGGCGATGGTGCATTTTTGTTCTTACGAGAGATTGAGTCCAGCATATAAGGATTATTGTATGCAAGTTTCCGATTTTTATGAACCCCAATTTTATCACCAAGCTGCCAAGTATCCTCAATGGCAACAGGCTATGGCTGAGGAATTACAAGCTATGGAGAATAACCGTACATGGGAGGTAGTTTCGCTTCCGATCGGAAAACATTGTATTAGTTGTCGATGGGTATATAAGGTGAAGCGCAAACAAGATGGGTCAGTTGATAGATGCAAGGCTCGTTTAGTTGCTAGAGGAAACACTCAACAAGCTGGTGTAGACTATAAGGATACTTTTTCACCCGTTGCCAAACTCACCACTGTTCGTTTACTCCTTGCTGTTGCTGCTGTGAAGAATTGGAAATTGTTGCAGCTAGACATTAATAATGCCTTCTTGAATGGTGATCTTGATGAGGAGGTGTATATGCAACTACCTCAGGGATATGCCAGCAAGGGGGAGCAGGGGGAGAAGTTTGTATGCAAACTAAACAGGTCAATTTATGGCTTAAGACAAGCTTCGAGGCAATGGTTTACCAAGTTCTCCACTGCTTTACTTGGTGCTGGTTTTACTCAGTCCAAATCAGATTATTCTCTATTTCATAGAGGAACAGGTGATTCACTTGTTATGGTGCTTGTATATGTCGACGACATCATTGTTGCTAGTAAACTTGGTGATATGGTTGCCCAAACTCAGCAAACTTTGCAGGGTCTTTTCAAACTCAAGGTGCTTGGCCCCTTAAAGTACTTCCTTGGATTGGAGATAGCAAAATCTAAGGAAGGCATTTGTTTGTCTCAACGAAATTACACCCTTTCTTTGCTTGAAGACACTGGTTTTTCGGATTGTAAACCTGCCTCTGTACCCTTGGATCCAAACATAAAACTTACTGCCACTGATGGGGATTTGCTCGAGGATGCGGGACAATATAGGAGGTTGATTGGCAGGTTGCTTTACCTCACTATTTCAAGACCGGATATTTGCTTTGCTGTGAACAAACTGAGCCAATACATGTCTTCTCCTCGCACTACCCATTTGGATGCTGTCTATCATGTTTTGAGGTATTTGAAGGCTGCACCTGGGCAGGGCTTGCTTTTTTTGGTTTCTTCCCCTTTATCGGTCAAGGCATATGGGGATGCTGATTGGGGAAGCTGTACCGAAACCAGACGATCCACTACCGGCTATTGCGTCTTCCTTGGCGATTCTCTAATCTCATGGAAGTCGAAGAAACAAGACACCGTTTCGAGGTCCACGGCTGAGGCAGAGTATCGAGCACTTGCCAATGTCACTGCTGAAGTTGTGTGGATTATGCGGCTGCTTCAGGACTTTGAGATACAAGTTGATCCGCCTTTCATTTTCTGTGACAGCAAAGCCGCAATCCACATTGTAGAGAATCCCACCTTCCATGAGCGTACCAAGCATATCGAAATGGATTGTCACTTTGCTCGAAAACGTGTACAGGACGGTACCGTGAAGCTGGTGCATGTGAAGTCAGGACATCAGCTTGCTGATGTTTTAACAAAAGCTGTACAGCCTACCTTGTTTAAGAACTTGATCAGCAAGTTGGGAATCATTAACATTTTTTCACCAACTTGAGGGGGAGTATTAGCAGATTGTTATTTATTTACTGCAGGCAGTTAGTTAGCCTTATTTAGAGAAGAATCTATTCCATTAGATTAGGGGTTTGTTAGTTTGTTAGCCTAGTCTATTAGTTTGTTAGACTGATGTATGTATATATATTCCACCCAAAGCTAATAGAGATGGAGCAGAAAATCATTTTTCAGTATCAATTTCGGTTTCAACAAGAACATTTATATGTTGCATGGCGGTGATTTAGATTTAATAAATTGATGATAATACTCGAATTTCCAAAGCTACACTTGTAATTCCAAATCATTATTTCTGAAGCCTTCTATGGAAAAACAAATTAGCATAAGATCAATGAAGGAAACAAATTCAACACTACCAACAGAAATAATGGAAGGGAAAGTTTGACGAAAAGAACTACTAAAAGGGTCAATTTCAATTTTTAGGATTCGATACTTTACTTTGGCCAAATAATAGATACTCATTTTTTATGCCGTAAGAAAAATAAAGGGTGCTAATGGCTAAAAGATAAACGAATATATAAGTTGAAATTTGGATAAAAGGCCATCATGAAATTTAAAATCTACTGCCATATGAAAATCTAGAAGAGCAGTAGAAATGAAGATAAAATAGAATACAAGATATTGAAACCATGATTATGCAAGCACACAACAAAATGAAAAGAAAAGAAAACAATGAATAAGCAGGTATATAAATAGACACAATGATTTTCGCAAATCTACAAATGAAGATAATCATTGTATTGGGTTTATTGAGTTCTGTAATTTGAAAGACAAATAAGATAAAATACAAGGTGGATACTACAATGAAGATTTTATAATTATCTTCATGTGAATATATTTCTTTTTGATCCTTACATGATGGATTGTATGGTTAGATTTTGATATTTAAAAAAGTGTTATTTTTATTTAAAATGTAGCTAAATAAATAAACCACACTTTTAAACAAAGTATCTTCATGAGAAGATATTTTTGCTATCTTCATTTGAGTAGTTACCAAAATACAATATAAATTGAAAACTATGATTATGCAAATACACAACAAAAAGAAAAGAAAAGAATCAATAAGCAGTGTATAAACTAAAAACGACCAAACTTTAAATGGGGAACATGTGCTATCTTGTGCCAATCCTCCCCTGTTCCTTTCTCACATCGCTTTTCCAACACTGGGCAGTTTTTAATAGTCAAAGATTGAAGTGAAGTTAAGTGCCGAACGCCATCAGGCAAGGATTCCAAAACCTCACAGTTATGAATTGACAAATGTCGAAGTGAAGATAAGCCTTCCCAACCCTGTTCTGGTAAACACTCCAGCTTACTACAGTCTTGGATGCTTAGACCAGACAAAGCAGTGAGGTTTGTGATATCAGATGGCAGTTCCTTCACTTCACTGAAAGAATCTATCTCCAGAGTTGCAAGAGAGGTCATGTTGCTCATCATTCCTTCTGGGAAGTAAGACGCTTGATCACTATAACGAAGATGAAGTTGGTTAAGAGCGTTGAGATTAGAGATTGACTTCAGTTGCTCATTGCTACATCTCCAAACAGTGAGGTCCTTAACACTTGGAAGGCACGGCAATTGCAGTTTAGGGCATTTATAGACGTAGAGGACAGAAAGAGAGGGGAACATGTGTGTTGTTTCCCGTTTCATCAACCGCTCCACGTTTGGCAATCTCTCCACATGCAATTCCTCCAAAGATGGGAACGGCATTGCTTCAACACCATCATAACTTTCATCTTCCTCAATGTACTGCACATCATCCATGCCACTTACCTCAAGCTTCTTCAAAAATGGAAGTTTTCCCACTGGAGGAAGATGCTTGCACTTTCCACAATTCACAAGTCGAAGAGAAACTAAATTGTGGGTGGCAGAATTGTTTTCCATCCAAGTTGGCCAATGCATTCCCTCGTAGCCTTGTATCGTCAACAGCTTGAGTGTGGAGTGAGGTTGAAGCGCTTCAAGTACTTCTTCTGCTCTAACAATCGATTTCATCTTACCACTACTTCTGGACCATGACAAGCTTAATTCTCGAAGGTCTTGTTTATCCTTCAAATTGGCATCTTCAGTTTCAGATATACTCCCAACATTTCCTAGGCCTGAGATGCTTAACTTTCCTCCCAGGTTCAAAGCACGTAGCTCTGCTAAACTATGCCCTTTCTTTGATTTTACAATGTATACACTTAGTGTTCTCAGATCACGTAATTTGTGAGAAAAGGGCATTTATCAATGATAAGATGTCGGAGATTTCGCATCCTTGTCAAGTGTTTCGTTATACGGCAAAGATTCCACAATTCTTTTAGTTTCAAGATTTCCAATCTAGGCAAATTGCAAATACTAGCAGGCAAGATCTTTATACCCAAACGACAAAGCTCCAAATACCTCAAGCAACTTAAACTCCCCAAAGATGGTATCTTTCTACCATATATGCACAAAACCCGAAGAGAATTATTTGTTGGAATCAATCTAGAACTGAAAGGAAATCCGTATGAATTCAATTGATACAATGTCCGCAAGGATTCAGCTTTCTCAAAGGCTCTCTCCTTGAATTGTTTTTTATGAATGCCGTGAAAAACAATATGATGGGGGTTTCTTGAAAAATCATTAAGGTTTTGTTTCTCCAAGCATATACACTCTTGCTCTGAAATTGATTGCGCAAGATCATGAACTAAATCATGCATCTTGAAATAAATCTCCCCAGAAAAATCATCACTCCTCACATCTTGGAAAAGTGATTTTTGGTGTAATTCGTTCCAAACCATGTTGCCAACCTCTTCTACCTCCAAATTCCGCCGGGATGAAATAAATCCATTACCCATCCAAAGATAAATCAATTCTTGCTTCTTAATTTCTTTATCTTTGGGAAATATGGCACAGAAAGCAAAACACTGCTTTAGAGTTGGCGTTAAACAAGAGTAGCTTAATCTCAAGACAGCCATAATATCATTCTCATCTGGTAAACTCCAAACCTCACTTTTCTGAACTTCAACCCATTCTTTTTCCGTGCTTCTGGATTGCATCACACCTCCTAATGCCAGTGCTGCAAGAGGTGATCCTCCACATTTCTTGACGATCTCCTTCCCTATTGCAACAAACTCTTCACGCTCTTCTCTGTCAGCTCCAAATGCGCGCAGTTTAAACAACAACCAACAATCATCTTCAGATAGACCGCCCAAATGATGAGCTTGGCATGTTCCCATAATTGTTGCAACATGATTATCGCGAGTGGATACTAAAATGGATGAGCCTTTAGATCCACAAGACAAAACCGATCTTAACTTATCCCATTTGTCTTGGGTTAATCCCAATTCCATTTCTTGGCTTCTTTTCCATACATCATCTAAAACCAACAAATACTTTTTAGTTTGTAGCAATTGTTTCACTTTTTCCTCCATTACTTCTAAATCCATGACCTCAGACTTATCCTTTTTGACAGCTTCTAAAATGGAACGCAAAATACTCTTGATAGTGAAATTCTCAGAAACACACACCCAAATCTTCAAATCAAAATTGTTACCTACTTCTGGATCGTTGTAAACCAGCTGGACAAGCGTTGTTTTCCCAAGACCACCTAAGCCAACAATAGGATAGACGGAAAGGAACTCGGAGCTTCGTGATGGGCTAAGAAGAAACTCCACAACTCTCCCTTTATCTTCATCTCGTCCGTACACTTGAGGGACGGTGATAGTTGAGCTAGTTTGGCGCCATTCAACTACTTCACTTGGCCTCTCCCTCACACCTTGTCTAAGATCAAAGTTGCTCCTAGCTTGAGCAATTCGATCCAACCTCCCTATTATCTCATTCAGCTTCTGTCCAAGCTGACGACGATGAATCACCTTCTTTGGATTCAAAGAAGTTAAGCACCCAAGTTGAGAGGATTCTATTGGCAACTGATCAAGGATATCATCCAGCACATACATTGCATCTTTAAGCTGCTGCAGCCACACCTTGAGAGGACGATTTGACCATTGTTTCTGCTCGGCATCATCAAGAACAGCTTTGATTAGTTGTAAAGTTCGTGATAGGTCTTCAGCCTTTTCCTTGATTCCAGAGAAGGCTGCAAATTCAGTCTGGACAAAAGGGATCAAGTTCTCCAGCACAATTCCAAGCAAGGCCTCCGCCATTTTCAGAAATGCAACAAATAACTGACTCAATATAGAGAGTTCATTCTTTGTTACAAAAGAAACGTTTTTGGGCCATTTTGAGTCATGTGGCACGTGATGCCTTTACCAATCTACGATGTAATATTCCAGAGGAAGAAGTAAACAATTATTAAATTGTTAATTCCAAGACTAAATCACTAAACAAATATTAATTTCAAGACTAGACGATGATCATTACTCAACAACAATATATCAATTGCAACTTGTTTTAATGGAATCCAAAGTGATTTCACGGACTAAGCACCGTTAAAATGACTAAGATAACTCATTCACTTTGTTAACTAATAAGGTGACTATTAATAAAACTTTTTTTTGTTAAATTCTATCGTACCCTCTCTAAAATAAAGGATAAATTATTTCTTGTGATATATATATATTGAAAGTGATTCATTATTTTTATCTTTACGAATACAATTAATGCACTCGAAGGTAGAAGAGAGTTTATGGTTAATAATGATAGAAGTCATAAAGACATTTGAAAAGATTCTTCAAATCCTCAAGTCATAAACTCAATTAAAGACATTGTTGTTGATGATGTCAAATATACAAATTTCAAGGGACGATAGATTTGGATCCTCATGAGATTAAAGACATTATTATCGATGAGGTGGAGATCAAGTCGAATTCAATTGCAGACAACAGAATTTGCAAGATGAGGTAATTAACAATTATGCACAAGAATTTAATTACTTTCACGGGACAAAAGTTTTGCGGATAGTGAACTTCGAAGATGTTATCACCATACAGAAGAGAATGGAGGAGGCGCAGTGGGTGTACGCTGAAGTTGGGAAGGAGTGGCGCCTATGTAGCAGAGATTTTTCGTACTTCGGTAGCACAAATATTGCCACATGTAATGAGCTGAATACGTACTTGCACCTTGTTGATGGATTTGTAAGTTCATCGCAAAGATTTCTTCGGTGCTAACAGCCACCCCCACCACTATAGACTAATGGTAGTACGGTACTAAACTAAATTTAAATAATTATAAAAGAGAGAAAGGAAAGTAGAGAATATATACCTAATTATTATGGTTAATACTTAATATTCAACTTAATTATAATTATAAGCACTATATATATCAAGGGATAATTTATCCTTTATTTTAGAAAGGGTATAGTAACATTCACCTTTTTTTTATTATATTATAATCTATAAAATAAAAAAAATAAAATATTAAATTTTATTTAATTTATTTAAAAAAAATCATAGAAAACCATCACAAATATAAATATTTATACAAAGGAGTTAATAAAATATCCAAGGGGGCCTATACTCGTTCCCCTTATTCAGTTTATGCTGTTTAATCAGTAACATATCTCCAACAAGATACGGGTTGGTAAGAAATTAAAAAACAAAGAGTTGCTGAGAAATTAAAAAAATCATTTTTCAATCTTTTAAATAGACTCGGATCTCAAAAAAATTAGATAAATATTTTATTCATCAATAATTTTTTTAATCATGTTAAATATATATTAAAAACTTAAAA
>NC_029793.2:3402976-3410118 GCF_000816755.2 Arachis ipaensis | reverse complement strand
TCTATTATTTTAAAAAAAATTTCACATTAATAATATTTTTCAAAATATAATTATTTTATACTAAAATTTATTAAAAATTGATTTCTTTAATATACATATTAAAAATTTGACTACAAATTAACGACATAAAGTTTAATCTTTTTATTCGAAATAATTTTTGAGAATCTCGAAATAATAAAAAAATTTTAAAAGTTTTGAAGGATATTTTCATTGCTGTCTTGTGCCACTCTTATAAGCAGAACATCACTATATTTGTAATACAGATACGTGTCATCGATGGATACGAATAATTTGCAGTAAATTTAGGTGTAATACGAAAATATTTGAGTGTATTATTTAAGAATTTTTAGTGTGTGTATTATTTAAGAATTTTTAGTGTATATGTGCTGATAAGTTATGTATAATTTAAAAGTCTTCCTCTTCCTCCTCCTCATCTTTTGCTGATTCTTTCTTCTTCATTTTTTTATTTCATATTCTCATAATTCTTTTTTAGAGGAAAAAATTAAACAAAGAAGAAAAAAATACATAATGTTGCAAAATCAATAAAGAGAGGAGGAGGAAAAAAATGCAGCAACAACAATAGTAATAAAAAAAACGATGATCAAGATGAAACACGCGAAGAAAAAATGAGGAGAAACGCAAAAGAAAAAGAGAAGAAAAGAAAGAGGAACCAGAGGAAGATCCTGATAAGGAGGAGACAGATGAGCCAAAACAGCAATAATGGAGCGAGAAGATTGAATTGTTTTGATATCTCAATGCCAACTTGCTGCTTGCTACACTTAGCATAGATAGATGATGGTTATTTCATTGTATCAGGGATGTGAGAGCTTTTCTTCAAGTTTTGCTAGCTGCCAATTCTGTTTTATACCCTGATAGTAGTTGTAGTTTATGCAAGTGCTTGATCTCACATCATATTCTCTCCACATACAACAGTTTTGTCTGCCTACTATAAAGTAATATTACATATGGATGGGGTAGGGTAATGATTTTTGTTTCAACTTGATTGCATTATATAATATTCTTTCATTTTGAAAATGGATAGTTCTTGATTTCAAGTATGAGTTGCAGCTTTGATGCTGATTGGATAGTTAGGCTAGCGTTATAACCCCTAAGCTTTCCTCTTTTTTTATATTTTGGATGAAGGGTTTCAGAAATCAGAATCATAACAGGGTGTTTAGAAAAGTTAACTGGGTATAGATATATAGTCGGTTCTGTTATTATTTGAATTTTGATGTTTGGAGTCAACGAATTAACACTAAACACAAATAGTATACAAGCTTGATGATCCCTGCGGGGACTGTCCTGAATAAGTAATCAAATAATGCATTCCAAAACACAAATAATAAAAACCAATGCGAAGTACACACCTTTTTTGGGTCCAAGAAATTCTGATTCAAACTATGATCCCTAGATCACACTCACACACAGACTTATTATGGAAATATGATAACTATTTTTTAGGAGGATGTATCGTATACCATGTTTGAAGAGCAGCGAGAATTAATGCAGCAAGTGCACCCAAGAAGGCAAGCAAAGACCAGGGAGAACTGAAATAAGTACTCCGTGTTTCAGCCAGAAAAGTTCTCCATCCACTCGAGTAATGTTCTTCAATTTGATGCCTGACTTGGATATAATTCTTGCTAAATGAGACAGCATTGCTTGTGTATATTTGATTGAACATTTTAGTGGGCAAGTCATGTCCAATGTCATTAAGGAATTTGGCCAGTTCTTGGTCGCTTTGAAGCAAATTTTGGATAACACCAGCTGATCTAAGCTCCTTGACATCCTCAGCATCATCTACCAAGGAATCCAAGAAAGAAAAGAAACAACAACATTCGAAGCTGTTGCGAAAGTCTGGACACATCTCGTACGCAATCAAGTTTCGAAAAAAGTAAGGCGTGACATCGTCGTATACCCACAAAGGAAGTGTCAATTCTCCACTAAACCATCTCGAGGTAAAAGTGATGTTATGCCACTTCCATGGATCACTCTTGTTTGCCTTTACCCGAATCCCTGATTTTTTGAGATCACGTATGTTCTTGTAAGTTTGCCAAACTAGGGAGGAATGAGGAGGAGGAGGAGGAGGCATCTGATTTCCACCGTTTTGGTTTGGGATATTCTGTCCAATCTCTGTTTGAAGGTAGAATGAGCGAACAAAATCAAGTATATGATTTCTTGTAGGCGTATAGGTGATTGTGATCGTTGTCCTTCCACTCCGCTTTTCTTCACCCATGCTCATAAAATTGATCAGTAAATAGTCCAAGTCAGCACCTTGTGTTTTGCTCAGCAGCTGCAGCAATTTTATTGGAAGTTGATTTTCCAGCAATTCAATATCTCTCCAAGTATGCATCAGCTGATCAAGCTTTAGCTTCAGTTCTTCTGGACGCTGAACATCAACGTGGTCCATGTAATAGAGCAAAGAGCATCCATCCTCAAACAGCATCCAAATCAGTTCTTCATCTCTATACCCTTCAATTACATCCTCAGCAAACAGCTCCTTCAGTTCCACAATCTTATATCCTACAACTCCATACAAATAGTTTACTGCTTCTTGCTTGTTACCATTACAAGGACCTACTTCTTTACTGTATTCTTCAATGTAGAGAGATGCCCATTGAGATTTCAAGTGTTGACCTTGTTGCTTCAGATTTTCGTTGCGATGATGAATGGGACCAAATGATATCATTTTGGGTATACAATACTCGTAGAAGCTGGTTTTTTGACGCCAAAAAAGAGGAACTCTTTGAATCTTGGGAGTTGAAGAAATTTGATTATGATGATCAAATGTTTGATTCAGTAGTTGGGCAAGCGTTGCTTCCCTTGCCACCTTTGCATCCTCTGCCATTGCAGATGATACAACAACTCCTGAGGTTATTTAATTTGTATGCTGCTCACTGCTCGCTACCACAAACAAAAAATCAACATTTATTAACACTCACTTCAAGTTAGTATTTTTATAATCACTCATCAATCTTTTCAACTCGTGTAATCAAACAGGTAAGGAAGGTGCGTGTGTATATAGTTTAGAAAAAGTTTCATGCATTTCAGAAATCAAAAATGATATTTGTACACCAAAATCAGCCATCAATATATTTGTGTATAAATACATGTGTGGTTTAATTTATTTTTCAATATATATTTGTATTTTAACATGTATTTTATATTGATAGCTGATTTTAGTGACTGATTTTGGTATACATGTAACATTACTCAACAGAAATAACCTATGATGCACGGACACTGACACAGATACGGACACAACACGACACGGGACACGCGGACACATGAATTTTAAAATCTTATAAGACACGATATATATATAGAATATAAAGTATTTTTTAGATAAATTACAATGAATTTTTGATATTTTATTGCTGTTAAAATATAAAATAATTTTTTTGACTATTTTTAATGTCTTTTTTAAACTATATAAACATATTTAAAATATTTTTTGTTTTAATAAATAATAATATGTATTATTTCTAAACTCATTTCAACAATATATGTTAAGAATAAGACTGAACACGCGGACACGTGATGGTATTTAGGTGTATCCAAGTATGTGCGGAGAAAATTTTTTTATTAAGACACGGTTGGAAAAGCCAAGCACGCGTGTCAGACGAGTGTGGATGAGTGTCGTATCTGAAATGTGTCTGACACATGGCAACTCAATGAAGTGTCCGTGCTTCATAAAAAATAACAGTATTCTAGTGACTTTATTCGTTAATTTTAATTATAAAAAATATATATTAATTAAAATTAACATATAAAACTATTAGAATATTAGTATTCTTGCATATTTGGCGGGATTGTGAGTGCATTTTGAGGTACATTAAGGGGCACTGGTGGTGGGAGCCAGGGGTCATGGAAGATGTGAACATTAGTGCCAGAGCCTATTTTCCATAACAAGCCTTTCTCGATCACCTTGCGCCCTTCAAGAATACTTCTCCAACCCCACGACGGTACGCTTCCTATCTCTGCATGTAGGAAATCTGTATATCTGAAATATTTAGCTTTGAGCATTCTTGATATAGTAGAATTAGGGTATTTCATTAGACGCCAACATTGCTTGCCCAATAAAGCCAAATTTTGCACCCTTAGATCCTTGATCCCCAGCCCTCCATCTTTCTTTAGTCTCGTCATTGTGTCCCATTTAATCCAAACCATTCTTCGTTCTGCGCCTTTTTGACCCCACCAAAATTGCGAGAGCATGCTATGAATCTCAGTCAACAGCGTGTCCGGGAGCTTGAAACAAGAGAGTGTATAAATAAAAATCGCCTCCCCCACCGCTCTCAATAGCGTGTGCCTGCCGCCTGATGACAATATACTTCTTTTCCGACCCATAATCCTCTTCTGAACTTTATCCTTGATAGCTCCAAAGGTTGCTTTCTTTGATTTTTGAACTATAGAGGGCAGTCCCAGGTATTTGTCTTGTGCTCCGATATGTTCAATATTTAGTGTCTGAGCAACTGCTAGTCTTGTGTTCTGAGGAGTGTTGTGACTGAAAAAGATAGCCGACTTATTCAAATTGACTTTTTGCCCACTAAAACCCTCATAAGTCTCTAGCAATTCTAGAATGCTTTGGCTTGTATTAGGTGCGCTCTTGCAAAAAATGCCAAGGAGAACATAGCCGAGCCTACAACTTCCATTCTCCACACTTCACTGACAATTCTCTTGACATCCTCTTCTCCACACCAACGTTCCTGGTATTTAAACCGCCTTTTACTATGCCAGGATTGAGGTTCAGTTTCCATCAAAATTGGAGCATGATCCGAGCCTGACTCTGTGAGCCTGTGCACCACTGCATTCGGAAACTTCAACTTCCATTCCATCCCAACTAAATAGCGGTCAAACCTCTCCTTCACCAAATCCTCTCCTTGTCTTCGATTTGTCCACGTGAAAGGGTGCCCCACCATTCCAATATCCACCAATTCGTTACTGTCAATAAAATTAGTGAATGTTGCAATGGTGGTTGCTGATTTTTGGCCTCCACCCTCTTTTTCCGCTTGGCTTGTTATAGCATTAAAATCGCCTGCTATTACCACTTTTCCTTCCATGTGTTGGCTCATTGTTATAAGCTCCTCAAACTGTAAGGATCGAATTTGTTCTGAACAACTCAAATGGACACCAATGAACGTCCATACCTCACTGCTTCCGACTTCCTTAATTTCGGCTGCCACAAAAAATTGTCAAAATCCTTCCGGGTTTCCCCATATAGCCTTTAAAGCATTCCCCATGGTTCCAATTGAGAAGGTTTTGGAAGCAAAGAGTCTGCCATAGAGACTATTGGAGCAAGCGTTAATACCTTTTGATATGTCTGCCTCTTCCAGTAGAATCACATTCCTACCTCCTTTCAGGTTGTCTTCCTCAATCCGATCTTCATCCCTCGTTGTCTCAGCCATGCAAATTACGTAGACTTGTATTGAGATTTAATTGATCTTGACAATGTAGCCTTGACGGCACTAGGAACTCCGTTAAAAAACCCTAACAGAGCACTAAAAAACCCTAACAGAGCACTAATAACAAATAAAAAATAAGATATATATAGTAACTAATTTAATAACTGATTTTTTATATACATGTATAATATTTCATCCCGTGATCACTTTCTATTTCTAAATTCTATGTTCCATATAAAGTATATTTTAAATAAACCTAATATCATCATCTTATGCATCTTTATACCCGTTCAATATTTTTTTTAATTTCTTACTTGAACCGTTTTTAAAGAATTAAACACATATTTTAAAATATATTCATAATGACAATATCAAAATTATAAGATAGTAAAAAAGGAATTATAATTCATTATTCATATGTATTATATTATGAAAAATTTAATTTCAAAATTAAAGCAGTATAAAATCACCAATAAAAAAAATATAAAATATTAATTAAAAATTTAATAAAACTATAAAAATCAACCAAAAATTAAACCATAATTTGACGAAAAGAAAGCAATGAATGCAAAATAATGGTTTCTGAGTTAAATAATTAATAAAAAAAAGTGAAAAAGGTTTATAGGAAGATAGAAGAATAGGGTCATAACTTGCCTTGTAAGAGGAGAGAGAAGAGGGAGATCAGGTACTGTGTTTGGAGTTTGGACACATATATCATATTAATTAGTAATTGGAGAAGAAGCATGCATCTATGTATGTATGTGTCTTCAAATTAAACAGGAGAACCTACACAATCATTTATGTACTTCGATTTAGGTTGTTTGATTACCTTTATTTTATTCTATATACTGAAATCCTTTACCCTTCTAAGCAAGCAAGGAACGTCGTGCCATGCTTAATTAGGGAAAAACTTTACACTAATTTGATTTAAAACTATAAGTTCAAGAAAGTTTATTAAATGTTTAAATATACTATAATTATTGAATAGACATATAATTGGAAAAAATTATTAAAATTAATATCAATAAACTTATAATAAAACAACTTATAATGTTGTCTGTAAACTGTAATTGAATAAAAGGAGTACTTGTAAATGTTCATATAAATCACAATAATTTATTGCAATCTGATAATTACGTTATTTATAATCAGTCATTTTGTTAATTAACACGCTAAATACGTAGTTTGAATCGATGATTACACTTACTATAAGAGTTTTTTTTAATCAAAACATCCTTGTTTATTTAGTTATAGTACTATATATTAATTTGTTGTTTCTTAATACATCTTTTATTAGAGGCAGTTTTGTTTGAAATTATTTCGGATTATTTTAGCCACAATTCTCCTGATACCTTTTTTTTCTTCTTTAATTAACACATATTTATAAGTTATAACTCAACTGAGATATCACTAATTAAAGTAAACGAGTCTCTGTCCAACCAATTAAAAATTGAAAAGAATGGACTAAAAAAGCTGGATTATTGTAGAAAAGTTTCGCTCAAATTAAGAATCACATCCTTGAGAAGTTCCATAGAATAATAAGCACGCATCTTTTTCTTATATCCTTCACTCCATCAACACAACAAATATATGCAGTTACATTACTCTTTTTTTTTTTTTTTCTCTTTTTTCTTTTTTAAACTAAAAGTATTTGGAGGCAATCAAGTATTAGAGATTCTATTAGAAATAAGACTCACCCTACAATATTGATTACTTTATAGTCAAAACTTGAACCGAGACCAC
>NC_029793.2:3392972-3402920 GCF_000816755.2 Arachis ipaensis | reverse complement strand
AATGTTATGTATATAAAATTATAAATATTATATTAAATAATAAAGTAACTTTAATTATTTTCTCTTTGACATTATCGTAAATATATATTAGATAATAGTTAAATTTGAAAGACATATTTACAAGCATTATTTCAAAGTTATGAGATCATTTGAAAAATTCACATTACTTATCTGTTTAAGATAAGATTCAATAATATATATATATTCAATTAATTATCTCTTCTGATTCACTTGGCACCACTAACTTAATTATAGTATTATTTTTTAACTTTTCAATTTGTCGTGATACGTACATTCACTAACTTTTCATAAATACCAAGCGATTTCTATTTTTAATAATCTTTCAAAAATATTATCTCCTTCCACTCATCACTAACTTGATTACTCTTAATTTTTCATAATCATTCATTTACTGACTTTTCATAATACCAATTCACTCATCATATTTTTATTAATGTTTCAAAATTATGTAAGTCACTTTTTGAAAGAATTATACTTATTTAAAAATTAATGACGTAACAAATATTTATGCTGTTTGGAGTTTAATTTGGACTATACTTTAACACTATATATGACTAAATTCTTAATGATGATCATTTTCAATTAATAACAAGTTGCCGTAAGAAATGAAAATAGGCTAATAATATTTTTAAAATGAAAAATATTTCTTATAAAAAGTTCCTTTAATTGTATTGTCTAATATTGTGAGACTAAGAGCGGTAAATTTAATCCAATAAACATACACTAATAATATTTGAGTGACAATAAAAAATTAGTCTAAATAAGTATCAAATATTAAATAATAGAAATATCGTTTTGAACTAAATAATTTAATTTTGATTTAATATCTAAATTTTGTTTAACATCAAACACAAACTTTCAAATCTTTTTATTTATTAAAACGAATTTCCAATTATATATATAGCCCCTTCATTTCCTTGGAGTTGCTCACAGACTGCACTTATAATAGAAAGATGGCTAAATTAACTATAGCAAAAAAATTGTTTCTTCTTCTTTTGGTTTCAGGTTCATCATTACTTTATTAGTATCTTTAACTTTTTTCCCTTATTGGAATATATAATCATTTCCATGTTCTATTGAAATATAAAATATGTTGATATTATGTAGGGGTGTTGATGACAATTCAAGTGATTGGAGATAAGAGGTGTGAAGATGTTTGGTATGACGAAAGTTGCAAAGATGGAAACTCCTATTATTGTATCCTAGAATGCATCAACAAATATGGTTTCACAGCTGGTGCAGATTGCAGAGATTCCTCTTGTACATGCTCCCATAAATGTTTGTCCTATTAATTATTTATAGGGTGTACATGGTCCGGCCCTGTTCGAAGACTCAGGCCCCAAACACTTTAGAAACTAATTTAGTATGATTTTATCGGGTCTAAAACCGAGTAAAGGTCTCAAAAATAGACTCAGTCATTATTTCGGGTTGGGTCGGAGCTATAGTTCGGGTCACCCGAACTCGGTCCAGTGGCTTGGTCATCATACACAATTAATATTTTGTGTTATTAGTGATGGATGATGGCTATTCTTATGTAGAATTTAAATATTGTAAACCTTAATATTTTGTGTTATTAGTTATTATAAGATTATAAGTTAATGTTTTATGTTTAAAATGTATAAGATTTTAGACTAATGCATAATATTGTGTTATTTGTATTGATTTAAATATTTGGTGTTATTAGATAATATTAGTATTGATTATGGTTATGCTTTAATTTTAGAGAAGGGTTGGTTCTTATTATATTTTTTTAAGTGAATTTTACTATGTGAATTGTGAAATAATGGTTGGAGCGAGATTAGGTGATTTTTACATGCTAAAGATCCGGTTTTCACCCGGCCCGAAAGTACGTAGGTTTCATCAGATTTAGGATCGACTTAGGGTCTAAAAGCTAGGCCCGGTCTATATTTCGAGTCGGATCTGAGTTAAACTAAACCCGATGTGACCCAGCTCATGTACACCCTAATTATTTAGAAGAAATTCAATATTTGAATTGTATTATAAGACGAGCTGATTATAAAGTGTGGAAGTGTGAGGTTATTATTTATCAGGGGATTATTTTGTTAAATTCTATACACAAGAATAGAAGTTATTTTTCAAATAAATAAGCACTTATATTCAATTAAATAAAAGGAGAAATATTATATATTTAAGTTATTCTCATCCATTTTGTTTTTAATGAAAGTCTATTATATTGAAGAATAATGAATGATTATTGCACGCAAGTGAGTGTATTCATTACATAGAGTTTCCTAACTCTGATCTCTTCACAAGCACACACTAAATTGAAGAATGATAATAAGAAATTAAAATTGAAAGAATAAAGTTTGAGTTTTAGAGAGCATGGCTATTCTCATATTCTTTAAAATTTATTTGTTAACTGAGTGCACAATTGATCCTTAATATTTCGACCAAAAATTAGAAAGTAAATATTCTTAATGATGCGTTAGCATGGAGTATGTCTAAGTTTTTTATATATAAAATAGTACGTGAAATAAATTTATTATATATTTTATTTGAATATGAAGTATCCTATTCAAATTAAATACTAAATAGTAGTCCTCGCATGTCTGCTATTATTATAGAGCTACCGATGACTTGAATTTCTTTGTTTGGTACGACAAGAAAAATGAATCAAAATATCCCTAGCTTATTGAAATTCCAGATTTAGAAGAAGTGATTCTCTTGTATTATTAATAAATCATAATGTTAGTTGTGGCTTCAATGGATAGAATAAAAAAAAGAAATTATAAAATTGAAGAGAACATTTATATATTGCACTGCTGTGAATGACTTGTAATTCCATTTATACATGCTAAGAATGAGTTGACTTGTTACTGACTTAATTATAGTAGGAATTGAAGTATATAAGAAGCATCAAGAATAAGCTGTGTAATATGAAAGAACAATACAAATGAAGATAAAATACAATACAAGATATTAAAACCATGATTATGCAAATACACAACAAAATAAAAAGAAAATAATGAATAAGCTGTGTATAAACTAAGAATACATTAAATTAAATATACATGGGGAACATGTGCTATCTTGTGCCAATCCTCCCCTGTTCCTTTCTTACACCGCTCTTTCAACATTGGGCAGCCAACAATACTCAAATATTCAAGTGAAGTTAAGTGCCGGACACCATCAGGCAAGGATCCCAAACTCTTACAGTAAAGAATTAACAGTTTTCGAAGTGAAGATAAGCCTTCCCAACCCTGTTCTGGTAAACACTCCAGCTTACCGCATTCAAAAATGCCAAGATCAGACAAAGCAGTGAGTTTTGTGATGTCAGATGGCAGTTCCTTCAATTCTCTGAAATATTGTATCTCCAGAGTTGCAAGGGAGGTCATGTTGTTCATCATTCCTTCTGGGAAGCGCGACACTTCATCACTATGAAAAAGATGAAGTTGGTTAAGAGCGTTGAGATTAGAGATTGACTTCAGTTGCTCATTGCTACAATACCAAACAGTGAGGTCCTTAACACTTGGAAGGCACGGCAATTGCAGTTTAGGGCAATCGGTGATTTCTATGGTAGAAAGAGAGGGGAACATATGTGTTATTTCCCGTTTCAACAACCTCTCCACCTTTGGCAATCTCTCCACTCGCAATTCCTCCAAAGATGGGAATGGCATTGTTTCAACACCATCATAACTTTCATCTTCCTCAATGTACTGCACATCATTCATGCTACTTACCACAAGCTTCTTCAGAAATGGAAGTTTTCCCACTGGAGGAAGATGCCCGCACTTTCCACAATTCACAAGTCGAAGAGAAACTAAATTGTGGGTGGCAGAATTGTTTTCCATCCAAGTTGGCCAATGCATTCCCTTATAGCCTTGTATGGTCAACAGCTTGAGTGTGGAGTGAGGTTGAAGCGCTTCAAGTACTTCTTCTGCTCCAACAATCGACTTCGTCTTACCACCACTTCTTGACCATGACAAGCTTAATTCTCGAAGGTCTTGTTTATCCTTCAAATTGGCATCTTCAGCTTCAGATCTACTCCCAACATTTTCTAGGCCTTTGATGTTAAGCTCTCCTCTCAGATTCAAATGATGTAATTCTGCCAAACTATGCCCTTTCTCTGATTTCACAATGTATGCACTTAGTGTTCTCAATTCACACAGTTTCTGAATGTCTGGACACATTTCAGATAGAGAACCACAAAGTTCAATGACAAGATGTCTGAGATTTTGCATCCTCGTCAAGTGTTTTGGTAGACGGCGAAGCCTCCACAATTTTTTTAGTTTCAAGATTTCCAATCTACGCAAATTGCAAATACTAGCAGGCAAGCTCTTTATATCCAAATTACAAAGTTCCAAATACCTCAAGCAACTTAAACTCCCAAATGATGGTATCTTTCTACTATATATGCACAAAACTCGAAGCGAATTATTTGTTGGAATCAATCTAGAGCTGAAGGGAAATTCATCCGAATTCAGTTGATACAATGTCCGCAAGGATTCAGCTTTTTCAAAGGCTCTCTTATTGAATTGTTCTTTATCAATGCCGTGAAAAACAATATGATGGGGGTTTCTTGAAGAATCATTAAGGTTTTGTTCCTCCAAGCATATACATTCTTGCCCTGAAATTGATTGAGCAAGATCGTGGACTAAATCATGCATCTTGAAATAAATCTTGCCAGAAAAGTCATCAACCCTGACATCTTGGAAGAATGACTTTTGGCATAATTCATTCCAAACCATGTTGCCAACCTCCTCCACCTCCAAGTTTCGCCGGGATGAAATAAATCCATTAGCCATCCAAAGATAAATCAATTCTTGCTTCTTGATTTCTGTATCTTTGGGAAATACGGCACAGAAAGCAAAACACTGCTTTAGAGTTGGCGTTAAACAAGAATAGCTTAATCTCAAGACACGCATAATATCATTCCCATCTGGTAAACTCCAAAGATCACTTCTCTGAACTTCAAGCCATTCATTTTTGGTGCTTCTAGAATGCATCGCACCTCCTAATGCCAGTGCTGCAAGAGGTGATCCTCCGCATTTCTTGACGATCTCCTTCCCTATTGTCACAAGCTCTGCACGCTCTTCTCTGTCAGGTCCAAATGCGCGCAGTTTAAACAACGACCAACAATCATCATCGGATAGACGGTCCAAATAATGAGCTTGGCATGTTCCCATAATTGTTGCAACATCCTTATCACGAGTGGATACTAAAATGGAGGAGCCTTTAGATCCACATGACAATACCGATCTTAACTTATCCCATTTGTCTTGGGTTAATCCCAATTCCATTTCTTGGCTTCTTTTCCAGACATCATCTAAAACCAGTAAATACTTTTTACTTTGTAGCAATTCTTTCACTTTTTTCTCCATTACATCTAAAGCCTTGAGCTCATACTTCTCATTTGTGATAGCTTCTACAATGGAACGCAAAATACTGTCCATCGTGAAATTCTCAGAAACACACACCCAAATCTTCAAATAAAATTTGTTACCTACGTCTGGATCGTTGTAGACCAGCTGAACAAGTGTTGTTTTCCCGAGACCACCAAAGCCAACAATGGGATAGACGGAAAGGAACTCGGAGCTTCGTGATGGGCTAAGAAGAAACTCCACAACTCTCCTTTTATCTTCAACTCGTCCGTACACTTGAGGAACGGCGATAGTTGAGCTAGTTTGGCGCGATTCACTTGGGATCTCCCTCACACCTTGTCTAAGATCAAAGTTGGTCCTATCTTGAGCAATTCGATCCAACCTCCCTGTTATCTCATTCAACTTCTGTCCAAGTTCACGACGATGCATCACCTTCTTTGGGTTCAAAGAAGTTAAGCACCCAAGTTGAGAGGATTGAGTAGGCAACTGATCAAGGATATCATCCAGCACATACATTGCATCTTTAAGCTGCTGCAGCCACACCTTCAGAGGACGATTAGACCATTGTTTCTGTTCGGCATCATCAAGAACAGCTTTGATGAGTTCTAAAGTGCGTGACATCTCTTCAGCCTTTCCCCTGATTCCAAAGAAGGCTGCAAATTCATTCAGGATCAAAGGGGTCAATTTCTCCAGCACAACTTCAAGCAAGGCCTCAGCCATTTTCAGAAATGCAACAAATGAAGGGGGGAAAAAAGGGAAAAGAAGACAAAGATGAGAGATTGGTTTTGCTTTAATTTGATGAGTGCAGATTGCTGTAGGGAACAAATGGATTGTTAATAAGAATGATCTTGTAATGCAGCAAATGAAGAAAAAAAGAAAGGAAGGAAGACAAAAATCAGAGACAGTGCTGAGATAGGTGATGCATGTAATGGAATCTGCCTCAAAAATGGAAAAGAAGCTGGATTATTGTAGAACAGTTTCGCTCAAACTAAGAATCAGATCCTTGAGAAGCTCCATGAAATAATAAGCATCTTTTCGTCATATCCTTCACTCCATCAACACAATAAATATACGCAAAGTTACATTCCTCTTTTTTCTTTTTTGAACTACAAGTATTTGGAGGCAATCAAGCATTAGAGATTCTATAAGAAATAAGACTCACGCTACAATATTCATTACTTTATAGTCAAAACTTGAATCGATACCATGGATTAAACAGAGATATCTTTCACTAGAATCATCATATGTTTTCTCGTTTCTCCTCCTTTGAGTCTATTCCTCCTACTCAATCACCTTTTTTCTCTAATCCCAATGTTGATCTTTTTCCTAGTGATGATTCTACAGGTTCTGTCTCGATTCACCCTCCACAGCCTCCTGTTCTTCTGCCTTCTCCATCTCCCGATGATTCTGGACCGGACGATGCTCCTACAGTCATGCCTCCTCCTTCCACTCGCTGTTCCAGGGTGAGAAATCCACCTCCTCATCTTATTGATTATCATTGTTTTTCTACTATTCTTCATCAACATGAACCTAAGTCTTTCAAAGAAGCCTCCACAAATCCAAATTGGCAACAAGTAATGCAGGAAGAAATACAGGCACTTGAAAAAGCACACACTTGGGACTTGGTTGATTCTCCTTCTAATCAGGAAGTTGTGGGAAGCAGATGGGTATACAAGATCAAGACTCGCTCTGATGGTTCTATTGACCGTTATAAGGCACGATTGGTTGCTCAGGGTTGTACGCAAGAGTATGGTATTGACTATGAAGAGACTTTTGCTCCTGTTGCTCGTCTCACATCTGTTCGAGCTCTTCTTGCCATTGCTGCGGTCAAAAAATGGTCTCTCAGTCAGATGGATGTGAAGAATGCTTTTCTTAATGGAGATTTGAAACAGAAGGTCTATATGAAACCCCCTCCAGGTTATCCTTGTCCTTCTGGCAAAGTTTGTCTCCTTCGCAAGGCACTTTATGGGCTTAAGCAAGCTCCTCGTGAATGGTTTGACAAGTTCAGCACTACCATATGCAGTCTTGGTTTCACTTGCAGTCCTCATGAGAATACTCTCTTTATTCGTAAAAGTGAACGAGGAGTTGTTCTTCTACTTCTGTATGTTGATGACATGATCATTACTAGAGATGATACTGATGGTATCTCTGATCTCAAGGCGTCCCTTCAGCGTACTTTTGAGATGAAAGATCTTGGTTCTCTCAGCTGTTTTCTTGGTCTAGAAGTCATATCCACTGATGATGGTATCTATCTCTCTCAAGCTAAATATGCTTCAGATCTCCTTGCTCGAGCCGAAATTACAGATAGTCGCACTGAGTCTACTCCTCTTGAGCCTAATGTTCGATTTACTCCTATGGATGGCACTGTTTTGGATAATCCTACTCTCTATTGACAGCTAGTTGGAGGACTCGTCTACTTAACAGTCACCCGACCAGACATCGCCTATCCAGTTCATGTACTTAGCCAGTTCTTGTCAGCTCCTCGTACTACTCACTATGCGGCAGTTCTTCGCATTCTTTGCTACATCAAAGGCACTTTATTTTATGGCCTTTATTTTTCTGCCCATTCCTCTTTGTCTCTTCAGGCATACTCTGATGCTGATTGGGCTGGTGATCACACTGATCGTCGTTCTACTACTGGTTACTGTTTGTTTCTTGGCGACGCTCTCATTTCTTGGCGTGCTAAGAAGCAAACGTTTACTGCTCGATCAAGCACAGAAGTTGAGTACCGTGCCCTCGCTGACACCACTGCTGAGGTTATCTCGATTCGTTGGCTTCTCGAAGATTTGAGTGCTCCTCAGTCGTCCCCTACTGATGTTTTTTGTGACAACCGCAGTGCTATTCAGATTGCACATAATGATGTCTTTCATGAACGCACCAAACATATTGAGATTGATTGTCACTTTGTTCGGCAACGTATCCTTATTGATGCTGTCCGTCTCATTGCTGTTGGAACACTGGATCAGACTGCTGATATCTTCACGAAAGCTCATCACCCGACTCGTTTCCGGACTTTGTTATCCAAACTCAAGATGGTATCCTTAGTTTCCACTTGAGTTTGAGGGGGGATGTTAGAGAATCATTAGAGAATCATTAGAATCATTTTAGATCAGTTAGTATCGTTTATATTTATATATCATAATTGTATATTAATTGTAGGATTCTATGCTTTTATTACTTTAATTATTCTGGCACCTATATATACCCCTTGTACATTGTACTTTTAATCAAATTGAATAATACACAAAACACTTTCTTTAATTTGGTCTCTTATTTCTAACAACTATAATCAAACTATTAGGTTCAAAATTACATTAGTTACTTGGTGAATTCCTCCGGTAAAAGATTCCGTTGAAACTTCTTAGAAAGTTTTTCTTTTCTTGTCTATTGTGGGACAAATAGTAATAAAATTTAATCCCACAAGCATAGAATAATATTATGGAGAGAAAATTAATTAACTCAAACAATTTAAAATTATCTTTTTATTTATTTATTAATTATTATTAGAATATTTATTTGACTTTAAATATAATAAATATATAATTATAGATGTTATATACATAAAATTATAAATGTTTTGTTAAATAAGATAAATTTAATTATTATCTCTTTAGTATTATTGTAAACTATTAGAGTCAAAAGTTAATATTAGGATAATATTTATTCATTAAATCATGTCAGGTGTACAATTAATAAATCAGCTAGATATTCAAGCTTGTTAGTTTGTTAGATTCTTCAAAATTAGTTAAATTACTACTTATGCATCCAGCTGTCTATATAAACCAATTTCAGATTCAATGAGAAGCAAGTCATTCATTTTTTTTCTCCAAATAATATTTAATATAGTATAAAAGCTTGTTATTTTGGTGGTTTCTATTGGAACTGATTCGGTATTGGTGTATGATAGGATAGTGTCAGAAAATTCTTGAACGGGAGAAAACTTTAAAATGTTGATGGAGTGAAATGGAAATATATTTTTTGAGAAACTTACATCTTTAAAAATGAATATCATATTCTTCTCTATATCATATAACTTATACTTTTTATATAGTCAATCCAGTAGGCCAGAAAAACAGCTTTTCATAGTTCTTGAAAAAAAATTTATTTTACTGAGATAGTAGGGTGGATGCATGGCATGCAATAAAGCCAACACAAACACTCACATTTTTCAAAATTATTGAGATGAAACACATCAATATTTGAATTATATTATGGAAAAGTATATGGAACCAAAATATCACCAGCCAAAAAGTAAACAAAACCGTTTAATTAAAATCACTTTTTGAATAATATGTTTAAAAACCGCTCCTGAGATCACGGAACATAAATTAAAACTATATATAATTATGGATAAAAATGAGTCGAGTCGAACCGAGTTTTGACTTTGACGAGCTTGACCCATATTATAAATAGATGGGCAAAATCTAGACATATTATTCTTTATAAGCATTTTTTTTTAAGTTTAACTCATGCCTGTTTAAAGTCCAACAAACCCACGAACCCATTTAAAAAATATGTTTCGCAAATTAGAACTCAAAAAATAATAAATTTATAACATCTAAATTAATAACAAAAAAAAATTCCA
>NC_029793.2:3392050-3392739 GCF_000816755.2 Arachis ipaensis | reverse complement strand
CTATAAACATTTTATTTGAACAAAAAAATTACAATATTAATTAGTATTAACTATTGATTCTTTTTACTTTTGTTTTGTGTTTAATATAAATGGATACATAGTTGAAAGTATAATAGTTAAAATCTCAAATTAACTCTTAAAATTTTTTGATTTTACGATTTTAAATAAATTAATCGATTTTACGAAATTTGTACTAAGTCTAAAGATTTTACAATTTAAGTCTTATTAAGATTTTACGTTTTACGTACTTAATTTACTTTTTTAATTTCACATAAAATCTCAACTTTTTTTACTTTGGTTTGATTGAAAGTCTAAATTAAGAATAACTCATTTTTATAAAAAAAAATATTTGGATGAACTGATCCAACAAATTTCATAGACTTTTTTTTTAAGCTTATGCCTAACATTTTTAACTAATAAATTTTACAAAAAGCCCAAGTCTAACCTGTTTAATAAAATAGGTCAAGCCAAGCCGAGCCACCAGTCCTTGCTGAGTATCCCGGCCACTTCCACCCCTATACACAATTGAAGTTACTTCTCAAAGAAATAAGCACTAAATTATATTCAATTAAAGAAAAAGGAATATTAGGTATTTAAACTATTACTCATGTACTTTGTTTTTCTAAAATTCACTTCCAATTATTATTTGTTAAGTGAGGGGACAATTGATCCTTAATCATTCGACCAAA
>NC_029793.2:3391347-3391942 GCF_000816755.2 Arachis ipaensis | reverse complement strand
TGACTTGAACTTTTTTTTTTTTGTAGGATAAAAAAAATTAATCAGAATGTTGAAATTCCAGATTTAAAAGAAGTGATTCTCTTGTATTATTAATAAATTATAATGCCAATTTGCATAAAGAAAAAGGAACAACTCAGTTGTGGCTTTAATGGACACTTGGACAGAATAAAAAAAAGAAATTATGGAATTGAAGAGAACATTTATATATTGCATTGATGTGATTTAGATTTCATAATTGATGATAATCCTCGAATTTCCAAAGCTACAGTTGTAATTCCATTTGTACATGCTAAAAATGATTACTTGACTTGTTACTGAGTTAATTATAGTATGAAGTGAACTATATATGAAGCATGAAGAATAATATGGACAATTAGTGAGTAATAATAATTGAAAATTTGAAATTAAAAAATCATTATTTTTGAAGTCTTCCATAGAAAAATAAATAATTAGCATAAGATCAATCAAGGACACAAATTTAACACTATCAACAGAAATAATGGTAAATGAAAGTTTCACGAAAAGAACTACTAGAAGGGCCAATTTCAATTTCTATGATTTGATCATTTATTTTCTTTTTCTGCATGGCCAAAAT
>NC_029793.2:3342808-3391327 GCF_000816755.2 Arachis ipaensis | reverse complement strand
AAAAAAAAAAAAAAAAAAAAGAAATCAGTAAGCAGTGTATAAACTAAGGACACAAATATACATGAGGAACATGTGCTATATCAGGATAAAATCAGAAATGGTCTTTATATTTAGATCACAAAGAACTTGTTTGGGTGAGCTTTTAATAAAAGATCTTTTTTCGAGTTATCTTTTTTTAAAAGATCTTATAGAGAAGTAAAAGTAATTTTATGTTTGGATATCTCATGTAAAAAGATCTTTTTATTTATCAATTATGTTTGGGTATAACAATATAAAAGTACTTTTTTGTTCATTTATTACATAAAAAACATCTTTTTTTAAGAAAAAAAGATCTTTTAAAAAAAGATGTAAATTACAGCTTCTCAAAAAAGATTTTTTTTTTTTTATTTTACTAGTAAGCAGATTTATAGAAGAGCCTTTTATTAACCATTTGCAAGCGGCAAAAAGAATTTTTCGATATATCAAAGGTACTTTAAATGATGGTATTTATTATGAAAATACTATTGAAGTGAATCTTGTCGGTTACACTGATAGTGATTGAGTTGGAGATATATAAACAAGAAAAAGTACTTCAGAGTTTGTATTTCATCTTGGTTCTGGTACAATTTCACGGTCTTCAAAGAAACAACCAGTAGTTGCTCTCTCTACAGCAAAAGCAGAATATATAGGTAGCAAGTTGTGCAACGCAAGTAGTTTGACTAAGAAGAATTTTTGAGGAATTAAACGAGAAATAAAGTACTCCAACAACAATATTTTGCGATAACAAGTCAACTATTACACTTTACAAAAAATCAATATTTTCATGAAAAATGAAGCATATTGATATTCGACGGGTTCATAAAATTAGAGAGTTGGTAAATAAAAAAAAAATTGTGATCGAGTATTGTCCAAGAACAAGTTGCAGATATATTTACAAAGTCAGACAAATTTATTTACTTATTTTACAAGTTAAAAAAGATGTTTAAAATGATAAATTTTACAAATTTAATTTAAGAGAAGCAGTGTTAAAAAATTAAATTAAGTAGTATGTAAGTAATAAAAATTAAAAAAAGTCAAAAACAAAATTCAATTTGAATTACAAGTTCATGATTCATCACCAAAATTTTACAAGCTTCTTATACTATCAATTTATACAAGTTGAATTCAACATAAAAGATTTCACAATATTCATTAGCATTCACTATAATTAATTTATTGTCATCACTTTTGATTCTTAGCAATTAAGAAATGTTATCTTGGTTAACTAGTTGCCTGTAAATAAGTTTAAACTTATGTATTATGTGTATGTTCTTTAAAATGAAAAAAGATAGGATTATGTGTAGTTTTTCTTTATTTTATTATTTCATATGGATGTCCGTGAATTTGAGAAATTGAAAATATGGTAATATTATTTATGGGGATAAGTATTGAAATTGTCCCTAAGGTCTGTGATGAAAATCAAAATCGTCTCCGACTTTTGTCCAGCGCCTTGTGTTTTGCTCAGCAGCTGCTGCAGCAGTTTCATTGGAAGTTGATTTTCCAGCAATTCAATGTCTCTCCAAGTGTACATCAACTAGTCAAGCTTCAGCTTCAGTGCTTCTGGACGTGTCGAGTCAACGTTGTCCATGTAATAAAGCAAAGAGCATCCATCCTCAAACAGCATCCAAATCAGTTCCTCTTCAGTAAAGCCCTTAAGTACATCCTCATGGTACTGCTTCTTCAGTTCCCCAATGTTGCTTTTCACAACTCCATACAAATAATATGCTGCTTCTTGCTTGTTACCATTATAAGCTTCTTTACTGTATTCTTCAATGTAGAGGGATGTCCATTGACTTTTCAAGTGTTGCCCTTGTTGCCTCAGCTTTTTGTTGCAGTTATGAATAGGACCAAATGATATCATCTTGGGTATGCAATACTTATAAAAGTTGCGATTTTGACGCAAAAAAAGAGCAACTCTTTGTATCTTGGGAGTGTTTGTTTCATTATCTTCATCAAATGTTTGATTCACCAGTTGAGCAAGCCTTGCTGCATTTGCCTCATCTGCCATATGATAAAAAGAGTAATGTTTCGAGCGCTCAAAATCAAGTACTACCATTTTGGTTTGGGATATTATGTATGTCTCTGAGTAAAAGGTAGAACGAGCGCTCAAAATCAAGTATATGATTCTATTTAGACCTATCTATGACTCTGATAAAATCCAAGTCAGCCCCTTGTGTTTTGCTCAGCAGCTCCAACAATTTTATTGGAAGTTGATAGTTGGAATTATATTTAATGCGTGCCATATATATATAGTGCTATAAAGTTATTGAAAAAATTATTGGACATCCAAGTCTTCTATTCCCTTTAGTTATAACTAGAATATATAAGACTATGAGAACACATTTATTCTTTCACGAATTATGAGAAGGCATGAAATAGAAATGAGAATATGAGATATTGATTATCATTACGGTAGTTATGTAATTTCAATATATAATATTTAAGAAATATTGTTAGAATTAAAGTTATATTTATTTATTTATTTATTTATTTTTTGGGGTCAAAATTAAGAAACATTTTAAAATAGTAAAAGAACATTACATAACAACACTGGCCATATAAAAGTAGTCAAATTAAAATAATCATCAAATGCATTACAACACATAGACAAAATAGGAAACACCATTCTTCTTTTAAGAAATTTAGATAGAAAAAGCATGATGCTGATAGGCCACACGCACAGACATTTATTATTTAAAGGTTCAAATAATACTAGAACTAATTGTTAGGGTGCATGGCATACCATGTTTGAATAAAGGTGAGAACTAATGCTGTAAACGCAGCCAAAACAGCAAGCAGAGACCAGGGAGAATTGAAATAAGTACTGCGTGCTTCAGCCAACCAAGTCTTCCATGTATTTGAGTAATGCTTTTCAATCTGAAACTTGACTTGAATATATTTCTTGCTGAAGACGGCGGCATCGACAGGGAGGAACTGATTGAACATTTTAGTGGGCAAATCATGGGTAATATCATTAAGGAATTCTGCCAGTTCTTGGTCGCTCCTAAGCAAATTTTGGATAACACCAGCTGATCTAAGCTCCTTTACATCCTCGGCATCGTCTATCAAGGAATCCATGAAAGAAAAGAACGAACAGCATTCGAAGGTATTGCGAAAGTCTGGACACATCTCATACGCAATGAAGTTTCGAAAAAGATAAATCGTGACATCGTTGTAGACGTAGCAAGGAAGGGTCAATTCTCCACTAAACCATCTTGAGGTGAAAGAGATTTTATGCCACTTCCATGTTCCTTCATTCTCGTTTTTTACCTTCTTAACCTGGATCCCTGAATTTTTGAGATCACGTATGTTCTTGTAAGTTTGCCAAACTTGGGAGGGAGGAGGAGGCATCTGATTACCACCATTTTGCTGGCTTGGGATATTCTCTTCGGTCTCTGTATCAACCACGAATGAGCGAACAAAATCAAGTATATGATTTCTTGTAGGCCCGAGTATGACCATTTCCGTTCCACTCCGCGTACCATCGCCCATTCCAAGAAAATTGAGCATTAAATACTCCAAGTCAGCACCTTTCTTTGCACTCAGCAGTTGCAGCAGTTTCACCGGAAGTTGGTTTTCCAGCAACAAAATATCTCTCCATGTATACATCAGCTGATCAAGCTTTAACCTGAGTTCTTCTGGGCACTGATCGTCAACGTGTTCCATGTAATAGAGCAAAGAGCATCCATCCTCAAACAGCATCCAAATCAGTTCCTCATCACTGTACCCTTCAACTACATCCTCAGCAAACAGCTCCTTCAGTTCCCCAATGTTATCTCCTACAACTCCATACAAATAGTTTGCTGCCTCTTGCTTATTACCATTATACAGGCTAACTTGTTTAGTGTATTCTTCAATGTAAAGCCATGTCCATTGACTTTTCAAGTGTTCTTGCTGCTTCAGATTTTCATTCCGGTGATGAATGGGACCGAATGATATCATCTTGGGTGTGCAATACCTATAGAAGTTGGGATTTTCATGCAAAAATACAGGAACTCTTTGTATCTTGGGAGTTGAAGAAATTTGATTATTATCTTCAAATCTTTGATTCACCAGTTTGGAAAGCCTTGTTGCAGAGTCTGCCATTATTATTGTCCAATAATGATCGGGATTTAATTTGCTGGGTGTAATAACGGGGTAACATCCCTTACATTTATACAATAGACCTAATCATGCACTATCGCTAACTCACGATAAGTATAGCATTTCTTTTGTCCCTTTTATTTCTATCAATTAAGAAAAAATAAATAAAAAGATAAGGATACAATACGTTCTTTGGCTGATTTTTTTTTTTTATATGATTTAGTAGTGTGAGTTATGCTGCGTTATGATCATTAGGGGGGAGTTGATCATTAGGGGGAAATTACACTGTTATGACGGTGTTGCTTTTAGAAATTTGGGGAGAAGAAATTGGTAGGTCCAATTTCAAGGAGAGAGGAAAAAACACAAATCTGTGGGACTGATTTGTGTGAGAGAAATTCAGTTTGCATCAAATCGGACCCACCGATTTGTAGGAGTCCTATTTTATAAATGGAGAGTGTAGTAATCGGATCCACCGATTTCAGGTGGCAAATTTTTTTTTTTAATCCGGGAGTGCACCAATTGGACCGAGCGATTTGTGTGGTACGCGGTCAGTGGGTCTGATTTGCCTGTAACTGCATACATAAAATGAAAAAAAATCACAGAAGCCTCATTTCTTCATCGCCGGTCTCAGCTGATGTTCTTCCTCTCCTCTCATTCTTCTCCGTCATTCTTGTAGAATAAATTTCAGTGAGTGTGAGAATAGGCAAGTACGTATACTGATATCGATGATAGAGTTGTGTTGAAGATTTATTGTTACGGGCAGATTTTGTTGCAAACATATGAAGAAGTTCAATTTGTGTGTGAAAATTCAGTAGATGTTGTTATTCTGTTCACATTGTTATTTGAGGAATTGAAAGGTGTGATTTGTGAGAAGATAGATTCTCAAAGATCTAGGAGAGTATTGTGTATTTTGTACAGGTATCCTTTATCTGTGTTTGGTGGGTTCGTTCAATTTCAGACCAAGTACGTGACGGATGAAGCGAGTATGCATGAAATGTTTTCAATGTATATAGAAAATCGCCACCGAATGTCGTGCATCGAGTTGTATGTTGAGTTTGAGCAATCTGAAGCGGACCGTAACATTGAATTGGAAGATTATAATAGTGAAAGCGAGGATGAATTTGAAAGTAACTATGAGATCGTTGGTCCAGGTGAAGACGAAGATGAAGCTGGCGGCGCCATGAACACAGATGTGGCGGAAGTTGCAGATGCACTAGCAAACCCACATCCGTTTCAGGAGCCTTCTTTCATGCGGTCGTTGGATTTGGAGGCTATGCACGCACCGGAGTTTCCACAATATATGAATTCAGGTGCGTAAAGCTAGATAGCTGTATGAAACTCTTAAGTAGCAGATCAATATGTCAGATAAGTAATATATGTGATATGTGGATAGTCATTTGTGACCATAGCATTTGGTTTTTTTATTAATTAATAGTTCTTTGTTATAAGTTATATTTAGTTGTTCTTTACGTAGATAGAATAGCGACAAAAAAAGACTATTATGATCTTACAAGGTAAGGTATATTTATTAATTGAGTTGTAATAAATGATTTATTACTGAGTACACAATAAAGGATTTATTATTTTTGATGTATGCAGTGCTTCCTATTGTGGCGGATGGTGAGTTCACAGTGGGATGGAATTCAGTTCAAGGGAGGCAGTAATCAAGGCAATGAAAGATTATACCATCCGAAGAGGTGTAGACTATCGGGTATGAGTCGGAACCTCCTACCTGGAGTAATCCCTCCCGAATGTGCTTCATGGTCGGTGGGAATGTCAACATAATTACCTAAATGTGAGTGTTGTGACCCCGATGCCATGAAACCAAGCAGCTGACTGAATGAAGTTTGCTCTCCATACTCAAACTGCCGACCACCCCAATACTGTTGATGTACCAGGACTGACGCTGAAAAATAATCAGACGGATGCGTCTCAAGAACATATGGTACAAAATACCCACCCCCCTGTTGTGGCGGTTCCGGTGGCGGTGGTGGTGGAGGTACCGGTGCCGGTTCCGGTTCCGGTGCCGGTGGTGGTGGAGGACCTTCTGGATTCTCTTCCAATGCAAGGTTCGACAATTGCAAGTGGTCACCAAATGCTTCTTGGTACCAATGCATTTAAATTTCCAATGGATAATGTAAATGCACCAAGTCATCAGAGAGAGTGTGACTATACCGATTGGTCCACTGCATCACCCAAGAAGAGTGGGTATTGGCCCAATCTTGATTCTTAGGCCCAGTTAGAACTTCGCCGTGTGATGCACCTAGATCCCGCTCTTGATTAGGAACACCTTGGCTCAATCTAAATTGCCTCCTGACTCTATCAGATGCATGCCACTCGATGCATTCAAAAGATATAAGTGGCACTGTGGCACTCTAGATAACCGAATTATGATGGATGTTTAAAGGAATCACGTCTGGGTCGATGTTTCCAATGCCATAAGCCTGCCAAACAAACTGGACACATCGAACCAGTCAGATGATTATACAACAATTAATTCACTAAACAAGTTACATACGGTACTTTAATTTACCAACATACCTGTCCTTCTTGTAGATCATCCAACAACCTCCTGTAGTGCGCAAGCGAATTATATCGGTAGGCATAATTTTCACGGTCTCAATTACGCCACCTGCCGTCGGACAATCCATTAGTTAACTTATCTTGTGGAAAACAAAAAACAATTTCTATCATTTCTTTCAATGCATACTTTAATCAAATTTACTTGTTTGCAATTGGAAACACTCGGGGATTACCGGGAATTAGCGCTAGAAATGGTAGCCGGATCCAAGCCCAAGTGAGCAACAGTGTCAATGGACCGTCCATCTCTTTGCAGTCGACACGAGTTGTCCTACACAATGATCTATACAAGTGTGCCAGGTATGCCGAACCTCAACTAAACTGTATGATCTGACCAAAGTTACGGAGCAAAGGTAAAAATTTCCAATGCACAGCTGCACTCGATTTATCTCCAAACAGAATTGTCTCAAATAACAACATTATGTGACACTTTACATACATCCGAATGTGCACAACATCATTCAACACTATACGATCTCTCAAACCCCTAAACCATGTTAATTTTATAAAGCTCCCTCTACACTCCGTCTTCCTCGGTGCAACTCCAAATTGGTGCAAGCACTCGGCTTCCAATGCCTCAAAACTACTCATGATCGGTCCTGTAACCGGAAGACCATTTGTCGGCAGACCGAGAATTATCGCCACATCCTCCAAGGTCACGGCACACTCATCAACCGGAAAATGAAACGTGTGAGTCTCAGGCCGCCATCTCTCAATCAGAGCATTAATCATTGCTGACTGACATGGGATAACTCCAATTTGGGAAACATAATAAAATTCAGTCTCGCGTAAGTGTGACTCAACAATTTGGTTGTATGGATCCGGCGGCTTTAAATGATCACACATCAACATCCGTGAGCCCTACAATATCACGTTTCCGCTATAAGTACCAGTATAATATAACTATATTATCAAAAACACAATTATCGTTACATGTCTATTATAACTAATTCCAGCATAATTGCATTTCAAACATACACAGTAAATCTGTTATACAAAAATCCTTTAATCATATTCATTACCTTATAACAAAAATTATTTAACCTTAACTAACTAACCAGAATAATTTCACGACTAAAACTATTTATTCGTAAAACAGCATACTCCAACACAGAGGAGGGGCAGCAAGTCGGCAGAGATCGAGAGCAGGGACGGTGCAACCAAACAATGAACAAAACTCAAAAAACTTTGAATCAGTAACATAGTGCAAATTCAAGAAACTTTAATAAAATTTAACTATACAAACAGACAATAAAGCAGTAATAGAGTTATAAATCTAAAATTTATCATCAAATATAATCAGTGAGCAAAGCCAATCAATCAAGCATTGACTGGGCATTCGAGAAAAATAAAGAATTAAAAAGAACATTTAAATCACAGCAACAACACAACAACACCAATTGAAACATTTAAAAAGAAAGCAACCAAAAAGAATATCTAAAAATCACCAAGGTTGAAAACAATAAATTGATCTCAACGAATTAAAAGCTAAGCTTCCAGGAAAGTAAAGAATACCCAAAGCTGGCAGGTGAAACAGAGCAGGAAATTAGAAGCATAGAACATAGCAGAGCAGATCCTGAGGAAGAGGGGGAACAGCACTGACCGGTGAAACAAAGCTGGCGCCGGCGATGGTAACAAGTGAAGTAACAACAACAAAGTTTACAGCTTAACTAACAATAATTATTCATCCATACCTAAACATTACCAGCAATCCAATAACAATACAACAATAATACATACCTAAACATTACCAGCAATCCAATAACAATACAATCCAATCCAATTATTCAATTGAAACAGGCAAACATGCAATAACAATCCATTCCAATAACAATACAATCCAATCCAATAACAATACAAAGTTCACATTTCTGAACCAGTAACTTAGTTCAGTTGAAACAGGCAAACAATTATTCAATCAATTATTCAATCACTATATCACTATATCAGTTCACACTTCACAGTTCACAAAAAAAATAATTATTCAATCACTATATCAACATATCAGTTCACAGTTGAATGACTTGAATCAGAGTTCAGAGTTTCACTATTTCAGTAAATCATAAATTCAGAGTTGACAGAGCTTCACTATATCAGAGTTCACATAGCTTCACTATATCAGAGTTCAATCATAAATTCATAGTTAATAAAAAAATTACCTAGAGAACATGCAAGAGACTGTGGTTGCGGAGAGGGACAGAGACACCGAGAGGCAAGAGACAGAGACACCGAGTGACCAGAGACACCGAGGGAGACAGAGCATACAAGAGTGGTGGAGCAGACGGTGGCTTCGAAGGTTGAGATGGCTGCTGCTCAATGGAGGCTTCGAAGGTTGCGCGACAGAGCTCGAAGTCGAAGGCTTTCTCTCAGAGCTCGAAGGCACCTTCAACGCTTCAACCGAACATGCAGTAGGCCAGTAAGGAGAGTGGGAGACAGACAGCGACGCCGAGTGGTGACTGGTCGAAGGGAGTGATTGCTCGCCGGAGGTGACTGGTCGAAGCCTCGAAGGAGCTGACTGCGCGACGGAGGTGACAGGTCGAACGAGGTTATTGCGCGACGGAGATGACTGCGCGACGGCGAACCCGTGTGGCCGTGTGAGCTGGTGAGATCGTGATGGCGTTCTCTACTTCTCTCTGAAGCTAGATGAGAATGGTGAAGGTGAACTGTGAAAATGAAAGTGTGAATTGTGAAGGGAATTGCCAAATTAGGGATTGATTCATTGATTTAGGGTTTTAGAGCTCCAAACGGCAGCGTTTTGCTGCGAAGCTCAAAAATCAGCCGGTTTACAGTTCGGTTCGACCGACCGGTTACCGGCCGGTTCACCAGTTCAACTTCGATTTCCAAATTTCACGGTTTTTCTTATTGTTCAAACCATCTTTGTGACCGGTTCACGGTTCGACTGGCCGGTTCGAACCGATTTTCAGAACATTGGTTATTACATTTTTATTATTAATCATAATAAATTATTAAACTCAATTACTACTGCTAATAATAACTACAATCTACTCTAAGGGAGTATGTACAGATCTGATCTCATTCTCCTTCTTCTTTCATTCGTTCATTAATTATAAAAAAATTCAATTATTCTGTAGAGCTTACCATACCATATCATATCATACATACATACATACATACATGATTAATTCCCATTTTAATTTCTATTTCTAACTACCTAATAATAAAATCATACACACATACATGATTAGTCTCTACTTAATGCCATTACAATATATATTGCTAATCAAATTTAATATTATCACTATTATTATTATTAAATCAGATTATTAAAAAATAAAAAACTTACATAATTTGGATCTCCAAGATAATTAATAATATAAAACTCTGGTTGATTTACTTCTTTAATTTTTGGTCTTCTTGACATTTTCTTTGAATTCTGTTCAAGATTTGTTGTGGTCCAACAATGGTGATGCAGGAAGAAAGTGGTGGGGTTGAGTGTGTGTTGAAGAGAGGGAGACGAGAGTGAAAGAAAGTGAAAGAGAGTGAAAGGGATACTGCTGAATCGGGGAAAATATTGGTCTTTTGTACCAAGGGAGTCACGGGCCAACCAAGGGAAGCAATTGCATGCGTGACGCGTGGACAGAGAACACAAATCGAACCCACCGATTTGTGCACCATCCGCGTCCTGAAATCGGTGCCTCCGATTTCCTTCCTACCACTCGGTGCCACCGATTTCTTCTACCCAGCCGTCACAAATCCGTGAAACACCAATAAACCCCATATCGCTGCTATACTCCATCAACGAATTCATATCAAAATTAAAAAATTCTACGTTCTTTCTTTTTTTTTTTCTTTTTCATCCTGATAATAATAAAATAAGGATAGAACAGTGCTTTTCCAAATAAATGAGTGGACAGAATGAAATGGATTCAATTCAATAACGCATCAGTGCTTTTTCTCAAAACACTACGTGAATGTGAATAGGGAAGCCAATCAATTGGGAATTGACTCATCAACTGATATATTTTTCGTGTGGGTTAGTCAATAACATTATGTGTCCTTGAATCGGTTCCTTAACTATCATACGTTTTTTCATAATTAGGATCATTTAGTATTACTTATATTTATATAATATACCTGTATATTTGTTCTCAAATTTTGTATTTTTATTGTCTTGATTCTTCTAACACTTATATATACTCTTGTACATTGTACTTTTGAGAATAACTTGAATAATATACTCTTCATATTATTCTCTTGTTTCTAACATGATATTAAGAATATAAATTTTTCTATTTTTTTTTCATAAAAATTCGTTTATAACCTCTTTATTTTCCTCATCCGATAGTGTTTTTAAACCTCGTTTTTTATCCTTTTCCGGCGCTTTGTTTTGTCACTGCCGCCACCAGTATGTTCGTCTCGTCGTCACGATTCTAACGTCTCCAGACTCGCCGCCAACAGCCACCAGATACACCTTCACATGCTGCCTGAAGATCGGTGTAAGTTTCAGGTTCTCCTCTCTCTAGACGTTGATCAACGACACCTAGAGCACCATGTGTTGAAGCCAGAGAAGTGCACGGACCCGCTCCAACCCGCGTCACACCCAACCAGGCTCACCTCTTTGACCCGGTGCCACCTCCCTCTCCGTGTCAGCATTGATGCGTCTTCCTTCTCCTATCACGTGTTGTCACGTGGCCTATCTCTGCTGACGTGGTATCTGACGTAGCGGCTAACATGACAGATCGTGGGACCCTCTCTAAGATTTTTTGGTGAGTTCTTTCAATTACATCCTCAGCAAACAGCTCCTTCAGTTCCCCAATGTTACATCCTACAACTCCATACAAATAGTTTGCTGCTTCTTGCTTGTTACCATTACAAGGAGCTACTTCTTTACTGTACTCTTCAATGTAGAGGGATGTCCATTAAGATTTCAAGTGTTGACCTTGTTGCTTCAGATTTTCGTTGCCACGATGAATGGGACCAAATGATATCATTTTGGGTATGCAATACTCGTAGAAGCTGGTTTTTTGACGCCAAAAAAGAGGAACTCTTTGTATCTTGGGAGTTGAAGAAATTTGATTATTATGATCAAATGTTTGATTCAGTAGTTGGGCAAGCGTTGCTTCCCTTGCCACCTTTGCATCATCTGCCATCGCACATGATACAACAAGAACTTTTATTTTTGTATATTGGATTATGAGTGGTGAAGTCTTTAAAAGTGATCTAAATTAGGTGTTAAACGTTATTGTGGGTGTTTACAAAACGTCAGTGACGTTTTCACTTTATATAATTAAAATAATATTTTTTTTACAAAACGTCAATGACGTTTTCTCATTTTATAATTAAAAAATATTTTTTTACAAAACGTTGGTGACGTTTTGTTTTTTTATATTTAAAAAAATATTTGTTTTACAAAATGTTAGTGACGTTTTGTACTACCATCATAGCATTGTAAAATACCAAAATGAACAAATATTGTCGTATTTCACATTAAAATTATCCATATCTAAAAATTTTAGCCGATACAACAACACCTGAGACTATTTAATTGAAAAAGTATAAGTAGACAATGAGAGTATTAAACAATATGAACAATAAATGTTCAATTCAATAGATATGTAGATAATTATATTCATTATTTTTAATTGAATGATTATTTCTTTTGATTCAATTTACTGCTGCTCACTGCTCGTACCACAAACAAAAAATCAAAATTTATTAACACTCACTTCTAAGTTAGTGTTACAGCCCAGCCCAAAGGATATGCTGGCCGACCCGATCCGTAGGTCACCTGACCCGAACGGGCGGGTGAGATGCTCAATAACTGACCCGGACACACGTCTTGCACAGCTTACCGTTATAGCTGTATTGGGAAATTTCGAGGAAGGTGGGTCTGTCTTTGCGGGACCCACTCCTGATAGGGTATATATGGGGAAGAACCTACCCCTCTCCCCCAAGGTACGTCACACCCCACTTGATCATTTTTTCGCTTGCATACTTGACTGACTTGAGCGTCGGAGTATCTTTGCAGGTGACACCCTCCATTTGGCGAGGAGCTCGGGAAACCAGTTACAATCGCCTACCACCACCAAATCTGAGAGACGTCCCCAATCCGTTCGGTACCCGACTAACTGAACAGTTAGTATTTTAGTAAAATATTTTTATAATCATTCGTCAATCTTTTCAACTCATGTAATCAAACAGGTAAGAAAGGTGCGTGTGTATATTTTTTTAGGAAAAGTTTCATACATTTCAGAAATAATGATATTTTAGTGACTTTACTTTTTGTTTTTAATTATAAAAAAATATATTAATTAAAATTAACAGATAAAACTATTAAAATACTAGTATTTCTAAAATATTTTTCGATAATTTTTTAAATGCTGAATTTTGATGTTCGAAACGTACTTTATTACCAAACCTTTATGTCTAATGTCATCTTCTATTTTGTTAGTATATTATGTGAAATTATGTTACACATAAATAAATAAGATATATATAATAACTAATTTAATAGCTAATTTTTTATATACATATAACATGGTAAATCATTTCCATGTTCATACAGCTATAATTCAAATCACTAGCAACCGTCTAGTGATAAGGGATTTGGGTAATGTATTGTCGATGTATTAAAATTAGGTTTAATTATTTTGTTACTCTATACTGTTTTATTAAATTTGTAATTAAATTTCTATAATTTTTTTTATCGAGTCTTTACATTATTTCAAAATTTGTAATTAGGTCCTTATCAGTGTAAAAAATATCAGAATGAATAGAATATTTTTTCACAAATTAAAAAGTACCTACAATTAAAAATTTAATTAGATCTTTGATCACAAATTTTTTAAAAGAAATGTTCCATTAATTTGAATATTTTTTATACTAACAAGAACCTAATAACAAAATTAAAAAGANATTATAGCATTAGAGTGGCTAATAAGAGAAGAAATATATATATCACCAAAAAGTATACATACATGTAAGTCATTCCTTTACAAATTAAACAATTAAGGAAGCAAACCAATAATTTAATGAAAAGAAAGCAATGAATGCAAAATAATGGTTTCTGAGTTAAATAATCAATAAAAAAAAAAATGAAAAAGGTTTATAGGAAGATAGAAGAATAGGGTCATAACTTGCCTTGTAAGAGGAGAGAGAAGAGGGAGATCAGGTAGTGTTTGGAGTTTGGACACATATATCATTTTAATAAGGTAAAAACTTTACACTAATTTGATTTAAAACTATAAGTTCAAAAACGTTTATTAAATGTTTAAATATACTATAATTATTGAATAGATATATAATTGGAAAAAATTATTAAAATTAATATCAATAAACTTATAATAAAACAACTTATAATGTTGTCTGTAAACTGTAATTGAATAAAGGGAGTACTTGTAAATGTTCATATAAATCACAATAATTTATTGCAATCTTATAGTTAAGTTATTTATAATCAGTCATTTTGTTAATTAACCCGCTAAATACATAGTTTGAATCGATGATTACACTTAATATAAGATTTTTTTTTTAATCAAAATATCCTTGTTTATTTAATTATAGTACTATATATTAATTTGTTTTTTCTTAATACATCTTTTATTAGAGGCAGTTTTGTTTGAAATTATTTCGGATTATTTTAGCCACAATTCTCTTGATACCTTTTTTTTCTTCTTTAATTAACACATATTTATAAGTTATAACTCAACTGAGATATCACTAATTAAAGTAAACGAGTCTCTGTCCTACTAATTAACTACATACTTTTCTTCTTCTTATATATTATGATATTTTTATATCCATTTGTGAAATTTATGTTGATTAGCAACAAAAAGATTATCAATCTGTAAAAATTGAAAATAATAGATTAAAGAAGCTGGATTATTGTAGAATAATTTCGCTCAAACTAAGAATCACATTTTTGAGAAGCTCCATAAAATAATAAGCATCTTTTTCTCATATCCTTCACTCCATCAACACAACAAATATATGCAGTTACATTACTCTTTTTTTTTTTTTCTTTTTTCTTTTTTAAACTACAAGTATTTGGAGACAATAAAGTATTAGAGATTCTATAAGAAATAAGACTCACGTTACAATATTGATTACTTTATAATGAATGTCTGAACTGCGATACAAGCATTTTTTTGAAAATGAGCGATTAGTTGGTTTTAGATATATTACTAGAGATTGGTTTTTCTTTGACGAGTGGAAATGGCTGTAGGAAACAAATGAATTGTGAATAGGAACTGTCTTGAAATGCAAAATGGTGTCGGTGTTGAAAAAAACTCCAAGAAAAGTCAGTGGACCATCTTTTAATTTCTACCATTTATATTCTTAACAGATATTTTCACGTCTCCTATAATTATTGTCTTCGTGCTCAGACAAAACAAAGAAATTATTGTTCTTGTATTGTTACTTTAATTTGTCTCACATCAGTAATTTTCGCAGTATGTTGATATCTTTTTCATTTGGAGGTCCTCTCTATAGCTGTTTGAACATTTGGATTATTCAATATTTGAGTTGCAACTTGCAACTTGAGTAATCCTCATGAGCTTTTGTTTGATACAGATTAACTAAAAACCGATAAGAATTGAGCTTTTTATGCTGAATTAGAATTGAATTTTTAGTTGCATGCTATATTAATACTTATGTGAGAAATGCAAAAATAGATAAAGTCAAACTATACATAACCAATTTTAGATCAGGTAAAAATTAGGGGTAAATACGATTTTGGTCCCTTAAGTTTAGTGACAGAATCGAATTCGTCCCTCTTGTAAATTTGGGTTTAAAATCATCCTTAATGTTGCATTTGTATTTAACTGCGTCCTTTGTAATTAAAAAATTTTTTTAATGACAATTCTACCCTTTTCATTTCGCGGAAAACGCTTGGTTTCTTTCCTTGGATGAGAAACCCTTAACGTTTATTACACCAGCCTTTATTCACAACGCTTCGTAAAGGAAATCCAATACATTGTGCCCTAACCCAGAATCGGAGAGGACCGTAGATGTTGATGGACTGAAACTGAAGAGAAGAGGCGAGATCGAGGAACTGGAAGAAAGGGACGTGAAGAGTCGCTGAAGCATTACTGATAGGGTTTGAGCAGGTATGATTTTGTTCCTTCTTTTCAGTTTGGTAGCTCTCGCTGCAGTGGGTATTCTCGGGTTAGATTACTTAGGGTTTGGGGGTGTGTTTATCGTTGAAATGAGGCCATGTGTGTGGAGAGTAAGGATTAGGAAGGTCCGTCTGTTTCATATTCTATATTAATGTCTAGGTGTTGTTGTACTCTGTTTCAGGGTGTGGTAGAAGATGATGGGTTATTTTAAAGTGAAGGTTTACCATGGAGGATGGTTTACGTATAAGAACGGTCCATTAGAGTATGTGGGAGGAGAAACAACGGTGATAGAAGAGATTGATGGTGATCGGTGGTCTTTATTTGAAGCGTATGCTGAGCTAAAGCAACTTGGTTACGTCGAGGAGAATATCCTATCATTATGGTTCAAGGATCCAGTTGCTGAAGACATGGAGAAAAATCTGAAATTGTTTAAAACTGATGCGGATTCCATTGAGATGTGTCGAATAGCAGAGTTGAGAGACCATGTAGAGTTATATGTTGTCCATAAGGTTCAGGACAAAGAGATGTTTCCTGATGTTGGGTACATTGATGTTGGGGATAAAGATGGGATGTGTGACATTAGTGAGGGGCAGGAGCTGGTTCCGTATGGTGGAGTAGATGAGCGGGGAAAGCAATCTGAACCATTTGCTGCTGACTCTGGGGCAGAGGACGACAATGAAGTTGGGTATGATAAATCTAGTGACAGTGACAGTCTCGATTCGGAGTACAATCCATCTGGGGAAGAGGACGATAGTGAAGATGATGTGCACTTTACTGATAGTGATGATGAGCTTGATCCTGAGGTAAGTGGGTTTCAAGATGAGAATGTGATGAGTAAAAAACCTAGGGCTGTGAATAAGAATGCTTGTGCAAATGAGTAGTTTGAGAATGTTGAGGGAGGAGACAGTGATGACTTAGATTTCGATCACCAGGTTGGGTCTGATTCAGAGCATGAGGGCTTCACATTTCCAGTTCACAAGCTTCAGAAAGATATGAGTCAATACAAATGGGAAGTTGGCACAGTGTATGCATCTCGGGAGGAGTTCAAGGACACTGTAACTTCTTATGCTGTGCATACGGCAAGGTCAATCAGGTTTAGGAAGTGTGACTTGCAGAGGGTTAGGGCTGTTTGTTCGGGGGATTGTCCTTTCTGGGTGTATGCTGCAAAGGTTAGAGGTGAGAAAACTTGGCAGCTACGCAGCATGAACTTGACACACACATGCACACAAGCACACAGGGTGGGGATCTTACATCCGAAATGGCTCGGCAAGGCGTTTAAGAAGAAGGTTGAATCAAATCCGAAGGTGAAAATAAAGGAGTTGGTTTCGAAGGCACAGAAGAAATGGAACTTGACTGTCACTAACTCACTGGCCACTAAAACCAAGCAGATTGCACTTGATCAAATTCAGGGAACCTTCCGTGAGCAGTATAAAAGAATTTATGATTATGGACAGGAGCTGATGAGGGCAAATCCAGGATCCTCAGTTCGCATACAAGTGCAGAGGTCCCCAGATCTTGACAGTGAAGCACCAGCATCATCAAGGACCACTTACTGCATCTTTCATAGGATCTATGTGTGCTTGGAAGCATGCAAGCAGAGCTTCCAGCATTGCAGGGATTTCATTGGCCTAGATGGCTACTTTTTGAAGACACCCCAGGGAGGACAACTGCTAACTGCAATTGGGTGGGATCCCAATGACCAAATGCTGCCGATTGCGTATGCGGTTGTGGAGGCCGAGACGAAGGACTCATGGAGTTGGTTTCTAAGTCATCTTGCATCTGATGTTGGGCTGGATAAGATGGGAAGATCTACCTTCATGTCTGGCCAACAAAAAGTAAGCAAAGTACACTAAATTTATAGCATGAATGACATCCATTCAATTCTCCCTAATTACAATTTTCTTGATTTCATGCGTGCAGGGTCTGTTGCCAGCATATGAGGAGGTTATACCTGGTGTGGATAATCGGTTCTGTGTGAGACACTTGTACAGCAACTTCAGAAAAAGGTTTCCAGGATTACAATTGAAGAAACTGATGTGGAAGTGTGCTAAGGCAACTCACTGGAGGGATTGGGAGAGGCACATGGCCGAGGTGAAAGCTGTGAATCAGGAGGCCTATAGGTACCTAATTGCTATCCCTCCTAGGTATTGGTCTAGATCTAGGTTCACTTATAACTCTAAGGTAGATACATTGGTTAATAACATGTCCGAGAGCTTTAATTCTGTCATTGTTGATGCTAGAGAGAAGCCTATAGTCACCATGTTAGAGGAAATCAGGGTAAAACTAATGACTAGGTAGGCAGAAAATAGAGAACTTGCACAAAATTATTTAGGGACAATCTTACCTAGGATTAGATTCAGGTTGGAGAAAAGATCTAGGTCAGCTGGGGATTGGAGACTAGACTTAGAACCTTTTGTGGCTGGGTGTTATAAGAAAGAAGCTTACATGAGGTGCTATGAGTCAATCATACATCCCTTGAATGGAGTAGATCTTTGGGAGAGGACTGCACACCCTGATGTTATGCCTCCCCCCTATCGAAGGCCTAGTCACAGGCCAGTGAAAAAGAGGAGAGTAGCTGCTGGAGATGAAGAGCAGAGCAGCCGCACTCACCTATCAAGGAAGGGAGAGAAACAAAGGTGCTCTCTGTGTGGATCTGTTGGGCACAACAGAAGCAGATGCCCTAAACCTATTGAGGAGTTGGTATGATTTTTAATTTGTCTTCCTTCTATTAATTGGTATCTCAACTATTGTTGCTATCCCATTATTAAATTGTATATATTTGTGTGGCCCAGCAGTCAAAGAACAAAGGAAAGAGCAGAAGGAAAGCACCAAGACAAACCATCTACCTGCCAAGGGAGGAAGGAAGACTGCCTCTTCCCAGCCCAATCCCAAACAATCTGTCAAGAGGAAAGCTGTTTCAGCAACTCAGCCACCCTCTGCAGCCCAATCCAACAATGCAGCACAGCCCAAAAGGCCTAGAGGCAGGCCCAAGGGAACTACTAAGCCCAATTCCTCAACCCAACCTGCTCCACAGCCCAACAAGGTTGCCAGCCCAACAAGTTCAACACCTCTTTCATCCTTATCACAGCCAGCCACCAGAACTATTCCTTCATCTCAGCCTACCCTTACCACATCTTCAAGCCAACCTGTTGGTCACTTCTCTGCCAGGCTCTCCGGAGCACCTCACATATCTCCAAAGAAACTGAAGTTAATGGCAAAGTTACTTCCAAGGAAATGGGAAATGCTTTAGGAAAAGGAAAATGGGATATGCTTTATTTTGGGTTATGTTGTCTTTTGTGTATTCTGTTGGGTATTTTGTGCATGTTGTCTTATTTTGGGTTATGTTTCTGTGAACTTTGCTGGGAAAGTGCAGTGTGATTTGTTAGCTACTTCTTGCTATGTTATGTTTCTGTCAACTTTGCCTATGAGCATCTATGTGTTGTACTTGGTTGCTGGATTGGACCAGCCAACCCTTTTGGGATTACCTATGTGCCTGAAACACTTTTTATTATCTATGTTATTATGACATTTACCATATTCAGATGAGGTTGTCTTTGATTCAAGTTTGTTATATTGTTAGAAAATTAGTCAGTAATGAAAAACAGGTATTTACCAAGCAGAAATCAAACTCACATTACAACAACCAACCATGGCAACATAATTGTCATTTATACATGTTGAGAACCAATTCAACATAACACATTCATACCAGGTACATCATTGTCACCTAATAACTTACCATCAAAACACTTCTCACCAAAACACAGTCAACAAAACCAACCCTAAAAGAATTTACCAACAACAACAACAGCATCATACCCAAACACCCTTTTCATACCAGGTTCAATGGAATTACACACTTAGTCCTAGACATAGAAAAATTCTGCAGCAGCAGAAACAGGAACCCAGCCCACCCAACAAACCCTAACAAAGCAACGACCATTAACTTCCACTCTGCCGCTTTCGTCCTTGATTTCAGGGAGGCAACCTTCTTCTTCATCCTTGCAATTTCTGGGTTTCCCACCTCTGTCTCCGGCTCTGCCCAACGAAAGAAGTTGCAGCCTTCATGCACCTAGACATAATCACCATCTTCAATCTCCACTCCTCAACCCAAATAACTCAACTCAGAAGAAAAGAAAGAAAAACAAACCCCATAATAAACACAGCCCCAAAATCTGCGCCCGTAGTTCTCCTTCGTCCCCGAGGTCCGCAGCACCGGCCTCTCACCATGGGAACAGAGCAGCAACGCTCCATGCGAGGAAGATTTGCTTCGAGACGAGATCGAGCTTTCGACAGCCATGGCGTTCTCCCTCCTCGAGGTGGACGATAGCCACTCTAGCAATTGAATACCTTCCAGACCGGTGGTGTCGACAGCAGTTCCAGATTCAAGCAACTTGCCCTTCTTTTTTGGGGTTAACATATATCTATTCCCTTTATTTTTATATAACCATTCTTCTAACTACCCTAAAGATGAAAATGGCATTTATGTCCGAAACAAATTTTAAGGGCGAAGTTAAATACAAATGCAACATTAAGGACGATTTTAAACCCAAATATACAAGAGGGACGAATTCGATTCTGGCACTAAACTTAAGGGACCAAAATCGTACTTACCTCTAAAAATTATTATATAGACAGATAAATAGAACAATTGATTGATTGAAATTTTCATTTTAAGGACTTCAAACTATGTTAGAAAAATAAATCCAGCCTGTTTTTCGTAGTTTAAATATCAGTAAGATAGTAACCATGATCAGCATTCATGTTATCGTAAAAATTAAAACGAATACCAAACTCACTTTTGGGGTCTTGCGAATGCTCTCAAGATTTGTGTCAGAAACCTCCCCCAATAAAACTTATTGTAATAAGTGCATGGTCTGATTTTTCTTCTCAAGTAGTTGAAGCTAATAATTCACTCCTCCTAGACCAAACATTAGTACATTACATAATAAATTTGCAGTTGGCTAGACAGAAGACAGTCACCTTTCTTTATTCTTATTGATTTAAAAGAAAAAAAACCGTTATTTTTATCCATAAATATTTAAAATGCTAATAAAATTATCTATGAAAGTATAAAATTAATGTTATACTCATAAAAGGTGAGTTTTGTTTAATAAAAATAACAAAACTATAAATTTTCATTCATTCTTTTAAAATCTCTCCTAGAATACTAAGTAATTTTACTCTCTTTTTTACCGAGAAACTGCGAAGTTCTAAAATCAAATCACTTTGAAATTTAATGGTAAAATGTTTGGTAGACAAACATTATTATTAAGCCAACCAAGTATGGAGAGTAGGTTCCTTTTGTACATACAACTATCAATGTCCTATTAAATATTGAGAAGACTTTTACTATGTAGTATGTACTCATGGCAATACAATCTGAATCCACGGCTATTCATTTTGAGCGGAACAAATTGGTATTAGGGTCTAGGTGTATCCATTTCGGTATATATAAAAAATAAAATAAAGCCATTCTTTATCTAAGAAGTTATAAGAACAGGTAGAAGCAGGTGAATATTCTGCAGAATAGGTTATGATATAGATTTTTACTATCATAAATAGCAGTCTAGTTTTATATAGAATAAAATAGGATAAGACGGAATCAGACAGTGCAAATGTTTAAATTCTATAATAATTAAGATAAGAGAGATTATAAAGTATGCATGTTGTTTTTTATTTGTAATTTTTTAAAAAGTAAAGCTAAGTATCATGATCGTTTTGTTTTGAATTTAACGAAGATTTTTAGTCAGCCATGTTTCTATACAATCTTCAAATGCTTCAAAGTATAAAGTAATTCCACTTGCAAAAGTTTGAAAGAAGCTGCATTATTTTACAATAAGGGTTCGTTTGGAAAGTTTTAAAAGTAATTTTTTAACTTTTGACTTATAAAGAGTAGTAGTATTAATGTCTTGTGCAATTTTCAAAACTAAATTGCGGCTTTCTAAGAAGCTATTTAGAAGCTTATAGAAAAGTTAAAAAAATGACTTCTCTCATAATATTACTATTTTTTACTATATTTTTATAAAATAAGCACTTTTAGAACTAAAAATTTAAATACAAAATAACTTATTTATAAACTACTTTTAATATAGTCATTTATTGTTTAAGTTATTTTTTTAAAAGGAACTTAATTAAGTTGTTTACCCAAACTGAGCTTAAGTCCACTCTTAAATATGGAAAAATTCAACGCAGCAGCATGCAGTGCTAGCTGAGAAAATATCGACATGAACATCATATATAGGGTTGGAACTTGGAAGTGAGCCAAGCTGAGGCGAGCTAGACCAAGCTCAAGCTCGGCTCACGAAAATTGAGCTTGGCTCACGGTTCGACTCATTAACAATCGAGCTTATTTCTTAAACTCAAGCTCGGCTCACTAAAAACTCACGAGTTGGCTCGAGCTCACGAGCTGGCTCAAATAAGAGAAACATAAATACATCATCTATAATTCTATATCAATAAATTATAACTTATATATTTTAAAAAATATTTGAAAAGATCAATTTTATATATTGTTTATCTATCAATAAATTATAAATTTTTTATTTATGTCCTATATTAAAATTATATGTAAAAAATAAATATAAATATTAAATAATTAAGATTGTTATATATATATATAAAATCCAGACAGCTCACGAGCTAATGAGCTGAGCTCATCCAAACTCAAGCTCGACTCATTTAATTTATGAGCTCAATTTCAGGCTCAAGCTTGGCTCACCAGCTCACGAGCTTAGCTTATCGAGCTGTTAACGAGTCGAGCTCAAGCTGGCTTGACTCACTTCCAGCCCTAATCATATAGCATCAAACCAACAGGAAAACTCTCTGCTCCGTAAAATTTTCAAAGAAATTTATAAAAACATTTAGTCTCACATACATAGCTAGAGAGTTCATACTATATATTAATAAATGCAACTCGGTAAGAGTAGGTTGCGTTGGAAAATTATTAATTTTTTAATTTATTTATGGACAATACATATATATTAATTATAATTATAAATTATGTTATTTTATATTAAATAACTTATATAACGATGATGTTATTTATTGTCATAAATATTGAATTTAATAAGTTATAATTACTTTTGATTTAGAATTAAATGAGAATAAAACCAGATAGACAATTTTATTTGGATTTTAAGAGTTAATAGGTGTCACACTTAAATATAAATAATGACTTTGGAATTTTGGTCCCTAACATATTAAAGCGGTCTATGTAGCTCTTTTCCAATAAAAAGAGTTGTGATTCAGTTCTATTAGAGATACAGAAAATTTTAGTTGAAGAAGATCAACGTTTTTGCATTTAAGTATTTCTTTCTTAATGATTTAACATGATGGTCTTAAAGTGAAGAAATATTATATATATAAGACAATTCCTTAGATATATAGATCCTTGAACTTATGCTCCATTTTCCTATAGTTAGAAACGAGTGCTAAATCTCATTATTGTCTTCAGAAGAATCCTGATGTTGTCGAAATTAAAGAAAGTTCAAGTGTGTGTGATACAACATATAACACAATTAGGAACAACAATAGTAATGGTTGGACGAAAATAATTCGCAACACCACCAACCGAAAAATAATAGAAGCTTGAATTATCGAACAAGCTTGAATTTTAAAGAAGCAGTTGTAACTTTATTTATATATGGAATACTCCGAGCAACTGTATCAAGCTTGAACTATCAAGTAATTAATCAAACAAGTTTTTCTAATACAGCAATAATTAATTAATCAAAACTAGTATTACAAAACATACAAATAAGAAGCATCTACGAAGTATGGATTCTACTCACACAGACCTATCTTATTTATATTGAAAAATGATGTTTGCATTATTTTTTATATGCATATTTTATTTTGTGATATGAAAAATAATTTTATTTTATTAATCACTTTAATTATAAAAAATAGAAAGTATATAAGAGAGATGTACACAAAAATAGTACATAAAACATTCTTTATTTACAAATTAGTTCATCATCATTATTACTTGTATAGCCTTCAACTAATACATTATCCAAATTGATGGTTAGTTCTTGAATTTTCGAGTATGAGTTGCATCTTGAATGCTGATCTGTTTTTCATTTATTTTGGATTGATGATAATCGGTGGCTAAAAGAAGGAGGAAATGGTTGAATCTTAGCCCCTTTTTATTGAATATTACTTTCTGCCTTTTAAGATAGTTTTATGAGATATTTTTGTTTTTTGTCTCATAACAAGTCAAGAGACATTTTCTTTCATCTCGTAACCGGTTAGGAGATATTTTTCAATTTTGTCTCCTATGCAACAGAAACAGAAATGGAGTAGAAGAAAAAGAGAGAATCACACCCAGAAGTATCTTGGTTCAGCTGTTAAGTGCAATGCAGCCTATATCCAGTCTCCATCACAACAGTGATAGAATTTCACTATAATCAACTGATTACATACACCAATTCTTTTCTAGGAACTACCCATTCCTATCCGGGACAAGTCTAGAATCTATCCCCAAAACTGAACTTGACTTGGTCACCTACCAAGCTTTCAACCATAAAGTGCTAACCCAACTTGCAAGGGAATCCCCATAGGATCATGAAACACAACATAGATGTACAAAGAAACTCTTAAACATCTTTGCCTTTTTCTTTAATTTTGCACTCTCTGTCTTTTTTCTCTTATTGGCTTTTTCTTACAAAACTCACTCTGTTTGCCTTTTTCACTATGAGATTTAGACAGACAAAACTAAAGAAAAGAAAACAAAATGTAACACATTGAAGGAGAAGAATTTCTGTTAGCTTGGGTAGCTATGAGAACTCTGTGCTTACTCTCCTTACCCCAACCCTTGGCCGTTCACCCTTATTATAGAAGGGGAAGCTTCTAAGATTAAAACCGGTTCAACTAAGCACCAACATCTTCTTCATCACATACAACCGGTTCGGACAGAGAGAAGAGAGAGGAAAATCGAAAGCAAATCAACGTACATATACCTCTCTCTCATCCCTTCTCATCAAGCTTCATCAATCCGAGCCTTCCATCTTGACTTTGTCCCCAAGAATGAATTCTGACCCTTGATGAATCCTTGATCCTTGACAGCTCCTTCTGTTCCATATTTGCTTCTTCCTCAACGTAGCTCCAGTAGCTACCTTCTGTCTTGGATGAACAAAAATGGAAACGAGCCATACCACTGAGATCTTCTTTTCTGACTGAGGCCGATATCTTCTATTCTTGGCATGAAGATCTTGAAGCTTCTTCTTCACATCTTGCCTTTTGTGGCAAAAATCTTAGCCATGCCATGCTTTAGATCTTCCTTTAGCAAAGACCATCATCAACCTAGCCTTTTGCTTCTTCATAACTTCACTGCTTTTCTGATAACTTCTATCTTCTTCTTTCCTGTTTGACATGACTAAAACAAAGAGAGAGAGGAGAGAGAAGAGAGAAGGAAACTTTCAAAGGAAGCAATGAATGATATTAAAACAAATTAATTTCCACTTTCATTCCCCTATGCATAAAGAAACGTGTGGAGTCATTTAATGCAATCAAATCACTTTTAATTTTTCTTTTCAGTTACCAAGGCATGAATTTAATTTGGGCAAAAAACCATAATAAGCCAACATCACTTCAAATTTACGTATATGAGCCAAAAGAAAAATTGATACAGCAATAAGCCAAATGGTATTTTAATGTAATTCGAACCAGGCTAGTTCGAACTCCATTTAGGAATAAATCGAACCAGGCCAGTTCGAATTAAGAAGAAAGAGCTGTTGGTAAATCGAACCAGGCTGGTTCGAACTAGGTTTTCATGTAATTCGAACCACCCTAGTTCGAATTATGGGTAATTTAGGGTCTTCATGTAATTCGAACCACCCTGGTTCGAATTACTAGTGATTGGGCTATATAAGGAGTTCGAATCAGCCTCATTCGAACCATTCTCATCTTCCCCTACCCCACGAAATCTCAGAGAAAACGACCCAGATTCTCTCCGACAAAGACCTGAACGAAATACTCTGCTGATGGGGGACGATCCGGCACGGTTATATCGCTTGGACGGAGTCGCCCATATCGCTGGGGTCATCAACGAGGAGGTTAGCACGGATATAACTTTGTTCTACCGGTACATGTGAGTTAGTGGTTTTGCATGCGGGTTAGATGGTGGTTTATGTTAGTGGTTTATGTTAGTGGTTTCTGTTAATGGTTTATGTTAGTGGTTTATGTTAGTGGTTTATGTTAGTGATTTAGGTTAGTGGTTTTGCATGCGGGTTAGATGGTGGTTTAGTTGTTGGTTTATGTTAGTGGTTTATGTTAGTGGTTTCTGTTAGTGGTTTATGTTAGTGGTTTCTGTTAGTGGTTTATGTTAGTGGTTTATGTTAGTGGTTTATGTTGGTGGTTTATCTTAGTGGTTTATGTATGTGGTTTATGTAAGTGGTTTACGTTAACGGTTTATGTTAGTGGTTTATGTTAGTGGTTTATCTTAGTGGTTTATGTTAGCGGTTTAGTTGTGGTTGTTTAATGTTAGATCTTACATGTCAGTGGTTTATGCTGGTTTCTTATGTTAGTTGTTTATGGAAGTGGTACTCGTTCATGGAATTTTAAGCGCTTACATTTGGTACGATTTTTTGCTTTATCAATTATCGTGTTGATTATCTTTGTCACTGGTAATTAAGTTGGTCCTAATAATGCGGTTCATTTCTTCCGCAGCCTCAGTGATGCATCAGGAGCATGCGGCGGCAGCAGGGCATGGTCCTGGATGACAGATACGTTCCATACCTGCAGATGGCTGGTCTTTACCATCTTGCAAGGCTGAACGATAGATAGTTCCGGTTGGACGAGGCCCTTGTCAGTGCGTTTGTCGAGCGATGGCATCTGGAGACGCACACGTTTCATATGCCGTTCGGAGAGTGCACGATCACACTCCAGGACGTGGCATACCAGCTGGGTTTGCCAGTGGACGGGCGTTACGTCAGCGGCTGCCTATCAGAGTTCCATATATACATTGAGGGTGGCCGTCCAGCCTGGGTTTGGTTCGAGGAGTTGCTTGGAGTGGTACCTCCTCCTAGCCAGGTTCAGAAGTACGCGGTCAACTGTAGCTGGTTTCAGGAGACGTTTGGTGAGTGCCCGGAGGGAGCTGATGAGGATACTGTGCGTCGTTATGCCCGTGCGTACATCATGATGTTGTTGGGCACGCAGCTTTTTGCGGACAAGTCGGGCAACCGCGTTCACATCAGATGGCTTCCGTTTGTAGCTAGGCTGGAGGAGATGGGGACCTACAGCTGGGGTTCTGCAGCACTGGCATGGTTGTACCGATGCATGTGCCGAGTGGCGAACAGAAATGTTATAGCTAGCGGGCCCACTTCAGCTACTTCAGTCATAGATTTTCTGGCGATTTCCTCGCTTTAGGCCTGCAGGATTTGAGACGTTCAGCTGGCCATTGGCCTCGAGGTACTGTACTAAGCTTTGTCTATTACAATTCACTACACATAACCACGTGTTCATTCATAATGTATTGGATACCCTATGCACACATATAAGTAGCTGTAACACATGTGCATGATGCAGGTGGTCAGGTTACATCCCTTCCAGTAGCGAGAAGGGTCCTAGAGTTCAGATGTGGAGGCTCTGGATAGACCGGTTGCAGGATAGAGAGGTCAGTATGTTACTTAATAAGTTTTTTTATTTAATCACGATTTACGAGTTGGGATCACGAGTTGCCCTGACATTGTATAGTTCTGGGTGCAGTTTATCTGGATGCCGTACAGCAGCCCCGACGTACTTCAGGTCGTGCATCCCGAGGTTTTGGAGCCTCGGCATATGGTGTTGTGGCGGTCTATTACATCGCTTATCTACTTTGCCGTCATAGAGTGGCATCAGATAGATAGGGTTCTTCCGCAGTTTAGAGGGGTGCAGCCCCGTCCAGAGGCCGCCCTGAACATCGACTTTCTGATGTCGAAGGACGGCAGAGGCGGCGATCGATGGTTCCCGTCCCACTTGCAGAAGTGGCATCAATATTGGGACTCCCGTACGGATAGCGTGCTGAGGTTCGATGTTGTTGCTGACCCTGGTCCGTCGCATCAGTTCTTGGATTGGTGGAGTCAGCACGGGAAGAGGTTTTTGTCTCCAGATCCGCAGTTGGGCGATCCGAGAGCCGTTGCTATTCCTGTTGAGGCCTCACAGCGGGGACCTGGGCGAGTTCCTGAGATGGAAACAGCCTGGTTTGAATTATATGATACAGCTTCTCCCTCTGTAAATCGAACCAGCCTGGTTCGATTTACTTCAAGCTTTTTCTCTCTCTGTAGTTCGAACTGCAGTGGTTCGAATTATTAACAAATAGAGTTCGAACCACCCTGGTTCGAATTATATAAAAATACGGCCTGGCTTATTGCTGAAACAATTTTCGTTTTGGCGTATTTAGGTTACAGGATTCTTCACTTGGCTTATTAGGGTTTTTTGCCCATTTAATTTAATCAAAATTTGAATTCCATAACCCATGTGAGTAGGTAACCGAACCAAGCATGCTCCATTTTCTTTCTTTTCTTCTTCAATTTCGGACCAACAAATTGTTGGATCAAGATGAAGCATTTCTCTTCTCATATTTCATGGCCCAATTCATTTTGCCATCCAATTAAATAATTCAGCCACAAAGTATGAAATATTTGTGCACAAGAGCTGAATATTTTCTTATCACTTTGGGCTTTAATTACCTTTTAGCCCAACTGAAAAGTTTTTTTTTCCTCCACACTCACAAACTCATTAAACAAACAATTAGAATAAAAAATCAAATTAACAATTTTGTAATTAATATTTTTAACAATGTTTAATCATCACAATAATTTCAAGTTTTCTAAACTCATCATGGTTCATAATCCTATTAGGGTGCTTGGAAAAGTTAATTAGCAATATACATTGTTAGAATATAATTAGGATCAATTAGGATCAATTAGTATTATTTAGTATATCTGAATATTTATTATAGGAGATTACGTCTTTATTATTACGATTCTCTTAGTACCTATAAATACCCTTTATATTGTATCATTTCAGACAACTTGAATACACTCAATAATATACCATCTTTTCTCCAGTTTAGTCTCTTGTTTCTAACATGGTATCAGAGCCATGGTATCCTCCTTAAGGAGGATAGGCTATTTTTCTTCGGTTGAAATTACCGTATTTTTCATACTTTTCTTCTGTGCCATTCTTCTTTCCCTTTTGTCACTCCTTTGATACTTTTTCACCTTACCGACTAGCCTATTTTCTCTGTTTTGTATTTTTTCGAGTCGAATGATCAAACACTATTGTCATCCGCTGCTTATATATTCTCATCAAGAAATCATATAGTTTTCGCTCTCTTTCGGCAGTTCCATCTGCGTTCTCTCGTGACTGTTCCGTTTGTGTTCTCTCATGGCAGTTCTGTATGCGTTTTCTCGTGGCAGTTCCGTCTGTGTTTTCTTGTGGCAGTTCTGTCTGCGTTTTTTCCAGCAGTTCCATCTGCACTTCCTTCAGATAGCGGCAGTTCCATTTGCGCTTCATTCAGACAAGCGGTAGTTCCATCTGCGCTTCCTTCCAACAGTTTCATCTGCACTTCCTTCTGGCAGTTCCATCTGCGCTTCCTTCTGGCAGTTCCATCTGCACTTCCTTTAGACAACGGCAGTTCCATCTGCACTTCCTTCAGACAAGTGGCAGTTCCGTCTGCGCTTCTTTCAGACAAGCGGCATTTCCATATGCGCTTCCTTAAGACAAGCGGCAGTTCCATCTGCGCTTCCTTCCAGCAGTTCCGTCTGCATCCGTTCTATTAGTTTATGCATTTTTTTTATTTCGTTGTATTACTTTTTAAATAAGTTTCAAACTCAAGTTGTCACTTGAGTTTGAGGGGAGATGTTAGAATATAATTAGGATTAATTAGGATCAATTAGTATTATTTAGTATATCTGAATATTTATTATAGGAGATTACGTCTTTATTATTACGATTCTCTTAGTATATATAATACCCTTTATATTGTATCATTTCAGACAACTTGAATAGACAACTTGAATACACTCAATAATATACCATCCTTTCTCCAATTTAGTCTCTTGTTTCTAATATACATGAAGTCGATTCTGTTCTGATATGAACTTTGATGTTTGGAATTGATGACTTAACATACTTCCTATGGTCAAGGTTTTGGATCGAAACTTCATTTAATTAATGGTTTGTCGTTGACCAACAGAATATTGCATACACAAGATAAAATTCGAACCTCGACACTTAATTAAGCGGACAAGTGAGCTAATTATTAGACGAACCCAAGTTGGTTCTTCCTATATGGCCAAGTTAGTAGAAGGAACTCCATGAATATCTCAAAATTACCAAATCCAACCACCTACAGAGTTGAAGCACCCTTTTCTTCAAAAGCTTTTAATGTTGCTTACTTATCCTTTTTCTTTAAAATTATATTTTCTGTCTTTTTCCTTTTAAATGTTTGCCATAATAGATCAATTTTTTACGAAGAATTGGTCTTTAATTTGTATGGTGTACTTAAGAATGTTTCAATTTCTAATACTCAAACAGAATTAGCTTTAATAAAAGGATACACGTGATTTCCATCAAAGTATGTGCAAAAATGGTTAAAGAGATATATGAACTATAAGATAGGGACATTTCTTGCTTATTAGAAGCGCAAAGGATTTCCCTGTATAGTCCATTAAAGTATATATAAATGAATGTGTAGGCTTTCCTATTTGAAGATGCATAGTTCTCCAATTGCTAAGTTCTCTGTCCAAAAACCCCTCTCTATCTTCCCTCTTACAAGGCAAGTTATGACTCTATTCTACCTTATTGAGCCTTTTTCTTTTGTTATTTAATTTAGAAACTTTTCCTGTTGCATTCCTTTGTTTTCATGAAAGATTGGTTTGCATCCTCGGTCATATTAAGATTGACTTATATATATATTAGTTAAAAATCTTTATATGGATTATAATCCCTTTTTCAACTATCTTACTTTTGGATCTTGTCATTATAAATATTTTAAAATGTGTTTAAATCATAAAAAAAAATAGTTCAAAATAGAAAATTAGAAAGTATTTGATGTGTAAGATAGAAGATATATATCTTCGATTAGGTCTCTTTTAACAAAGTAATTTATATAGAATTTATCTATTAGTAATATATTAAAACAGAATTAAAGGTAGCTTTCATATTCATTCTTAATTTCCTAAGTTTTTAGTATGATGTCACGTCGGTTTAAATCTCTTTACCATGATATCATATCAGTTTAAGTAGCAAAATGATTTTTTAATCCTTTTATTTCTAATTAAAATACTTCTCAATCCTTTTAATCCATTTATTATGTGATGCATTAGTGTTATTTGCATTAATAAGGGTAATTAAATTTTATAATTATGTTTTGCATGTTTTCATCATTTAATAATTGTGATGGTTATCAGTAGTTAAAAGAAGGGGGTTCGTTGAATCTTAGCCCTCTTTTTCTGAATGTTACTTTCTGCTTTTTAGAATAGCTCTAGGAGGTATTTCTGTTTTTTGTCTCATAACTGGTCAAGAGACAATTTCTTTTTATCTCGTAACCGGTTAAGAGATATTTTTCAATTTTGTCTCCCACGAACAGAAATAGTAAAGGAGTAGAAGAGAAAGAGAGAATCACACCCAAAAGTATCCTGGTTCAGTTGCTAAGTGTAATGCAGCCTACATCCAGTCTTCATCACAACAGTGACGAAATTTCACTATAATCAACTTGATTACAGACACCAATTCTTCCCTAGGAACTACCCATTCCTATCCGGGACAAGTCTAGAATCTATCCCCAAAACTGAACTTGACTTGGTCACCTACCAAGCTTTCAACTGCAAAGTGCTAACCCAACTTGTAAGGGAACAAGTCCAGATTCCACCCCAACCCGAACTTGACTAGACCTCAATCTAGCTTTCAACCGCAAAGTGCTAACCTAACTTGTAAGGGAATCCCCTCAAGATCATGACAACAAAACAGAAATACATACAAAGAATTTCTGAGATAATAATGACTTTTTCTTTAACTCTCTACCTTTTTACACTCATTGGCTTTTTCTTACAAAACCTCACATTTTGCCTTTTACGAATGAAACACAGACATACTCACTGAGAAAAAGAAATATTTGATGAGTTTGGAAAACTCTAAATTAATATTTGTGATGACTAAACATTATTAAAAATAATTAATTACAAAATTATTAATCTGATTTTCATTTAACATATATTGATTAAATAATTTTGTTACAGGTTTTAATATTGGGCCGAAAAACAAATTTCTGGTGCAAGCCCAAGTACATTCAGCCTTTGGTTTTGATAATATATAATGAATATGGCTGAATTGATTCTTTATGTTACTTGGGCCAATTTAATCTATTATGGTCACAAGTCCAAATTGAAAATGCTTTCCCATTTGCTCATTGCTTAATCCAAATTTCATCAGGAAAGCAAATGTTATTATTGGGCCAGAAATTTAATGATTATTGCAACCAAGCCCAATTCCATTTAAGATGAGAGTTCCTCATGCTTTGTCCGAATCCATAAAGCAAAGAAAAAGCCTCAATGCTTCCAACGGATTCCATTTCACTCTTTGGAAGGATTTGAAATTCAATTCACTAGCATTAGGAACATGAGAGAGAACTTGACTTTGATTTGATGGGAATCATTATGATTCACGCTACTCCACCTAAAGAGAAGTAAAAGCAACCTTTTATCAATTTAATTTTGTTTATCTCATAAAATTGCTTTTTTTCCAAGATTGTTTCTTCTCTCTCATCTCTTTCTCTCTTCAGTTATTACACAGAAAACATTGGTAGCCATGGAAGCAAAAATGAGCTACCGAAAGGAAGAGAAAGCAAGCCTAAAGACCATCACAATGATGGCAAGAAAACATACTAAAATAAAAATGAGCTGTGGCTGAGATTGTCACCAAATGTGGTTAAGATTTGGTGAGGTAATCTTGAGCTCTTCATGCTGACTGGATGTAGGCTGCACTGCACTTAGCAGCTGAACCAGGATATATCTGGGTGTAATCTTTCTTCTCTCCTACTCCATTTCTGTTTTCTACTGCACAAGAGCAAAAATAAAAAATGTCTCGTGCCAAGTGACGAGACAAAATAAAAAAGTCTCGTGGCTAGGACGAGCTAAAAACAGAAAAGTCTCCTCGAAGTCCAGCAAGTGTTAGCAAGTAAAAAGGGGGCTAAGATTCAACCCCCATTCTCTTAGCCACTGAAATCATCAATTGGTATCAGAGCTTGGTCTCAAAGAGATCAAGCTTTGCAGCTTGGAGTAAAGATCCTCATGGCAGAAAACAGTGGCATAAATGTGGTATCCTATAATCTGACTGAAGGTCAATCAAGCAACAGACCTCCTCTTTTCAATGGAAAAAATTATACCTATTGGAAGGAGAGGATGAAGATATTTGTACAAGCAGGATTACAGACTTTGGAAGATTATCCTGGAAGGGCCTCAATTTCCAACTACCACAAGTGCAGAAGGAGTAGTCTCTCTTAAACCAGAAGCAAGATGGACTGAGGAAGATAGGAAGAAGATAGAATTAAATGCCAAGGCAGTAAATCTGCTAAACTGCTTGAGGAATACCGACGGGTATCAAGATGCACAACGGCAAAGGAAATCTGGGACAAATTGCAAATCTCCCATGAAGGAACCACCATTGTAAAGAAGACTCGGACAGACATGTTGAATAGAGAGTATGAAATGTTTGCAATGAAGGAAGGAGAATCCATTGATGAACTGTTCGAATGATTCAACACCATCATTGTTGGCTTAGATGCTCTGGAAATTACACATTCAGAATCTGTGCTAGTGAGAAGAGTGTTGAGATGTCTTACAAAAGAGTGGGAAACAAAAGCTTTAATTATTTCTGAGAGCAGTAGCTTAGATTCCATGACAGTTGATGATTTGAGAGGAAATCTTCTTGCTTTTGAAAACACCTATTTGAAAAAAGATTCAAAAAAGAAAGGAATTGCTTTTTCTTCTGTGACTAACCCTCTGGATGATGAATCCAGTGATAACTCTTCTGAAAATGAGTTTGTTTGCAAAAAAATTCAGAAAAATGGTAAAGCTCAAAGGCAAAGGCAGCAGCTCAAGGAAGATGAAGAAAGACCTTAGCAAAGTAACCTGTTACAATTGCAAGGAAATGGGGCATTTCAGATCTGATTGTCCCAAGTTAAAGAAGGAGGAGAAGCCGAAAAGAGTAAAGAAGAAGGGACTGATGGCCTCATGGGAAGACTTGGAGAATGACTCAGATGATGATGATGATGAAACCGAGATCAAGTCACAACCATGTCTCATGGCAGATCACATAGATCAGGTAGTCTTTCATAACCCTAACACTGAAGATCTTCATCTTATGATAGACCACCTTTCTGAAAAAATAAGATGTTTTCTGCTGGAAAATCAAGAGCTTGAACAACAAATCACCATTCTTAAAGCTGAAAATAGTTTTCTTAAAGAGAAAGTAAGAGAGGCTAAAACTGCTTGTGATCTTGTTGAGGAAAATAAGCAGTTAAGAGCCCAAATTAAGAGCTGTGAAAGTAATCATTCCGTTCTTGCATATGTAGATTGTTTTAAGCAAAATGAAGAGTTGTTTAAAGAGGTTAAAAGGCTTAAGGAAGACTTAGCCAAATTCACCCAAAGTTATGAAGATTTGAATCAAATCTTGGCTAGTCAAAAACCTCTTTATGACAAGGCTGGGTTGGGGTTTTATAAATCTGAAAAATCTCATTTTGAAAACATTGCTTCATCTTCAAATGATGCAAGGTATCAAGATCCCACCTACTTTAACAAAACAGCAACTCCAAGATTTTGTAGGCTATGCAATCGAAATGGACACTTTCCTATCCAATGTTTCTTTGGTGAAAGAATGATTGGTGATAAAGTTTGTAAAGTTATTTTTGATTACAATGGCTTAGGACATAAGAGATGGTTTAACGTGAAAGGATCCAAGAAAATTTGGATACCTAAGGTCACTTAAACTTGTTTTGTAGGTGTGCCTAGCATCCAAACGGAAAGAAAATATGTGGTATATGGACAGCGGATGCTCTAGGCATATGACCGGAAAGACAACCTTCTTCATAAAGCTTGATGAATATGATGGAGGACTTGTCACTTTTGGTGATGATGCAAAAGGAAAAATAGTGGCTGTTGGGAAAGTTGGTAAAAAATTTTCTTCTTGTATAAATGATGTTCTCCTTGTACATGGTTTGAAACATAATTTGCTTAGTGTTAGTCAATTGTGTGATTTGGGTTTTGAAGTTGTTTTTAAGAAGTTTGTTTGTTTGGTTGTTTGTGAGAAAACTGGGGATATTTTATTTGAAGCCAAAAGGTGTAACAATATGTATGGATTAACTCTTGAGGATTTAAAGGAACAAAATGTAACATGCTTTACATCTCTTGAATCTGAAAAATGGCTTTGGCATAGAAAGTTGGGACATGCTAGCATGTACCAAATTTCTAAGCTAGTCAAAAAGAATTTGGTTAAAGGAATTCCAAACATCAAGTTTGATAAGGATCTTACTTGTGATGCTTGTCAATTGGGCAAACAAGTAAAATCATCTTTTAAATCAAAAGATGGAATCTCAACCAAAAGGCCATTGGAGATGTTACATATTGATCTTTTTGGTCCTACTAGAACTCAAAGTTTAGGAGGTAAACACTATGGCCTTGTGGTGGTAGATGATTACTCTAGATTTGGTTGGGTACTTTTTCTTGCTCATAAGAATGATGCTTTTCATGCCTTTTCTACTCTTTGCAAGAAAATTCAAAACGAAAAAGATTTGAAAATTGCCCATTTGAGAAGTGATCATGGAAGAGAATTTGAAAATCAAGATTTTGAAAAATTCTGTGATGACTTAGGGATTTCTCATAATTTTTCATGTCCTAGAACCCCTCAACAAAATGGGGTGGTTGAAAGAAGGAATAGAAGCCTTCAAGAGATGACTAGGGCTATGCTATGTGAGAATGAAATTCCTAAATTTTTGTGGGCTGAAGTTGTGAACACAACATGTTATATTTTGAATAGAACAATCATTAGAAAAGAATTAAAGAAAACCCCTTATGAGCTATGGAAAGGAACCCCTCCAAATCTTAAGTACTTTCATGTTTTTGGATGCAAATGTTTTGTGCTTAATAATAAAGAAAATCTTGGAAAGTTTGATCCAAAATCCTATGAAGGAATGTTTGTTGGATATTCCACCACAAGCAAGGCCTATAGAATTTATCTCAAGGAGCATAGGATTATAGAGGAATCCATACATGTTACTTTTTGTGATTCTAACTTAATTCCCAGTACTGTGATAGATAATGATTCAGATGGTGAAGAAGCTGGAACAAGCAAAGAAAATCCCAAATCTGTTCAAAATGAAGAATCTGCCAGTCCAGTTTTGTCTCGTCAGATTGGAGGAGAAATTTCCATTTTGTCTCCTGAGCAGGCACGAGCAACTGAAACAGTGAGACCACCAAAAGTTCATCAAAGCTCTACACCTGTCTGAAAGCCTAGAGAATGGAAGTCCATGAGGGGTTATCCTCATGACTTCATCATTGGTAATCCCTTTCAAGGAGTAACAACAAGATCATCCACCAAAAGGCAAACCGAACCAAGCAATCTTGCTCTCTTGTCACAAATAGAGCCCAACAATGTCAAACAAGCACTTGAAGATCCACCATGGGTTAAAGCAATGCAAGAGGAGCTTGCTCAATTTGACAAGAATAAAGTTTGGACACTAGTACCTCATCCGGATGGTAAGAAAGTTACCGGTACTAAGTGGGTATTTAAAAATAAACTTGGTGAGGATGGACAAGTTGTTCGTAACAAGGCTAGATTAGTGGCCCAAGGTTACGATCAAGAAGAGGGTATAGATTTTGATGAGTCTTTTGCTCCGGTAGCTAGAATGGAAGCAATTAGATTGCTTCTTGCCTATGCCGCCCATAAATGTTTCAAAATGTTTCAAATGGATGTTAAATGTGCTTTCCTTAATGGTTTTATTGATAGAGAAGTGTATGTGGCACAACCCCCCGGTTTTGAACATAAAGAGTTTCCAAATCATGTTTTTAAATTAACTAAGGCTCTTTATGGTCTTAGACAAGCTCCAAGAGCTTGGTATGAAAGGCTTAGTGCCTTCTTGTTAGAAAATCAATTTCAAAGGGGTACTACCGACACTACTTTATTTATTAAAGCATCTAATGATGATATACTCCTTGTTCAAGTTTATGTTGATGATATTGTATTTGGATCGACCAACATTTCCTTGTGTGAAGAGTTTGGAAAACTCATGACTAGTGAGTTTGAAATGAGTTTAATGGGAGAGCTTACTTTCTTTCTTGGCCTCCAAATTAAGCAAACTCCTAGTGGTACTTTTATTTACCAAGGAAAATATGCAAAAGAACTTATTAAAAAGTTTGGCCTTGAAAATTCCAAAGCAATGGGGACACCAATGCATCCCAACACAAAACTTGAAAAGGATGATGATGGTCAAGATGTGGATGAAACAAGGTATAGGGGAATGATAGGTTCACTCATGTACCTTACCTCCTCTAGACCGGACATTGTCCAAAGTGTGGGTGTATGTTCAAGGTTCCAATCTCACCCAAAAGAATCCCATCTCACGGCTGTTAAGCGCATCATTAGATATATTAAGGGAACTTGTGATTATGGATTATGGTATCCTAAATCTGATGACTTTTGTGCAGTAGGATTTTGTGATGCAGATTTTGCGGGAGATAGAGTGGATAGACGAAGCACATCCGGCATGTGTTGCTTTCTTGGAAGCTCACTCAATATGTGGTCAAGCAAAAAGCAAGCCACAGTGGCTTTATCCACCGCTGAAGCAGAATACATTTCCGCATCTGCATGTTGCACTCAATTAATTTGGTTAAAAACACAATTAGAAGATTACAAATTAAAAATCAATAGTATACCCTTATTTTGTGATAATATGAGTGCTATAAACATTTCAAAAAAATCCTGTTTTACACTCAAGAACAAAGCACATTGAAATTAAATATCATTTCATTAGAGAACATGTGCAAAAGGGAACTATTGATATTCAATTTGTAAAATCTGAAGACCAAATTGCTGATATTTTTACAAAACCCCTCTGTGAAGACAGATACTGTAGCTTGAGAAAAAGTTTGGGAATGTTTGATTTAAGTTTCATTGAAAATTTGTGAATTTTTTAACTCTGTTCAGTTTTGTCTCGTAGGTTTGGACGAGATAAGAACGCAAGCTTAATGGAGGAGCTATGATCAAGGGGGAGGCAACGCAGATTTAAATTTTCATGGGCCCCACCTAATAATTCCTGACCCCACCATGGCAGTTTAGTTAGTTATTCTTTCTTTGAAAAATAAAATCACAAAATCCCTTGGATTGTCTTTTCAAATCTTGTTGGAAGAAGCATGTTGTCAAATCATATCTTTTCCTTCCAACTAATCCCTTGATTCAAGGAAAACTCCCTTTTTATCACTTTTTGAAACTCCCATTTGGTTAATAACCGCGCCATTATGGTCATTAACTTCCCCATCATCTCTCTCCAATCCTCATTTATTGCACCACTAACCTCCTTCCACCCTCACTCTCTTTCGGCACTCACCCCTTCATATTCAACCTCTTCATTTATCCTACCATGAAAAAGAAAACTGCACTTAGGAGAAGTAGCCAAACCCCCATTCCAAAAAACCCACCTTTTTCATCACCTCCAACCCATACACATATCAATCTCCATTCTACCTCCTCTTCTACTCATTCCCCTCCTTCCAAAAGGACCGAAACCATGCGCCGTAAGGTCGTTGCTAAGAAAACGTCAAGGAGAGGCAAATCTGGAAAGGCCAAGGAACCTAGTGTTGAAGAGGATGAAGACGAGTCACATACCTCGCTCCCTCAATCATCACCGAAAAGATCCACCCCACATGCAAGAAGCTCTCAAAAGAGGCAGAAAAGCTTTTTGTTGCATGATACTAAGGAACCTGCGAATTTGGAGTCACTCGAATTCAAGAACAAGTTTCACAAACCTCATTCCCATTTTGATCCCTCTAGGTTCTACTCATGTGCGTTCTATGAATTTCACAAAGAGGTCTTGCTGAAACGACATCTCTGCCCCTCTTACTTGGTGAATCTTGAAAGTCTGGCCACCAAAGGAATCAACTTTTCTTCTTTGTTTGATGCTCTGAAATGGACCCCTCTAGTTCACATTCAGAAACTGGTTTACCCGGGGCTGGTCCGGGAATTCTATGCAAACATGCGTTTGATTGATGACTCAATCCATTCTTACGTCAAGCGTGTTTACATAACTCTCAATCCTCAAACCATAGGTGCTGCTCTTGGGTATGAAGATGAAGGACCAAAAGTTTACATGATTGATAAATGGGATGATCAAGTAGGAGTCACCCAACAAGCTGTCTTGCAACACATCTGTGCAAACCTTTCTGGACTAGATGGATTAATCCCAACCCACAAAGCACTCGGCCCAGAGAACTCTCTATTGCACCGTATCATCACTCATATCCTCACTCCTCAAAGTGGTTCTCACCATAGAGTAACAGTTTCTGATTCTATTATCCTATTTGCTCTCATTACTTCTACACCAATTTCATTTGCTTATATTATGATACGTCATATGTGGGAAGCAGTAAAGAGTACTAAAAAGGCTAATCTTCCATATGGCATGTTCCTCACATGTATATTTGAGTACTTTAAGGTTGATTTGTCTAATGAATCTGTTGAGAACAAGGTTTCCATGATTAAAGGAGGAGGAGTTTCGGGCAAGAAAGGCAAGCGGTCTGTTCCCTCTGAACCATCTCTCAGCGATCTGGAGAGCTGTCCTGAATCCTCGGATGTCACTCAATCAATCTGGGAAGTTATCAAAGAGTTTCGCAATATGGCCAAGTTAATGCGTAAATCTCACAAGGCTGCCCGAAAATTGGAATATGAACAGGAAAGGGCTTGGAAGAAATGTCACGAAAGAGTTGGCTTCATGATTAAAAGCTTTGATGATGACATGGGGACAGGGGATTACGAAGATGATTCCGGTTCAGAGTTCAACCTTTCTGATGATTAATGACTGTTTCTTTATTTTTACTTGATATTGGCTCCATTAGGCTCAATCTGTTTTTTGTAGGAGCATGACTTGATACTCACTGCTCTATGATGCTTTGATACACTCTTGTTACTTTATTATGGATATTTTGTTGTGTTGTTCATATTTTGTGCAGGTGCCCCTTGATGACAAAAGGGGGAGGAAAATTAGTTTCCAAAATTGAAATTGAAACTAATAAAACAAGGGAACAGGGGAGGATTTGCTGAAACAGGGGATGAAATTTTCAAATTGAAAATTCATGATCTCCCTTGTTTAAAGAATGCATGTTGTTATTGCATTTGTTTCACTATGGTTACTGCTGCTTGAAAGGCATTTGGCATTTGGTTTATGATGATGTTTGAGAATATTTTTATTGATCATATGAATGCCTGATTGTTGATTTATCTTGATGAACATTTTTTGAAACTGGAATGCTCTTATTCATCTTGGTAAACATGTTGGTTTGAAAATTTTTTTTGGCAGTTCCTTTAAATTGTGATATCTAACAGTTGGCATGTTTTGATGTGATCATATGTGATTCAAAAATATTTTCCTTACTTGAATAATATGGCTCTGATATCTTGACTGGAAAATATTTGAAATTTTTGAACAACTTTGTTTTATGGTAATGTTTGAGCAGTAAATCAGTTTATGATATCAAATGAGTTTTGATTATCAATTAAAACTGCTCATAAATCAAGCATTTAGCATCATATGATATGCTAAATAACATTGTTCTTGAAGCTTGATTAAAATGTTACAGGTTAGTGCTTCTCTTGGTAAAATAAGCATACATCAAGGGGGAGCCATGTGACATTTAGAAAGGGGGAGAAATTCAATCTTCAAAGGGAGTACTCATACTCAATTTTTTTAATTTCTTTCCATTTCAATTTTAATAATGTTTGTCATCAAGGGGGAGATTGATGAGTTTGGAAAACTCTAAATTAATATTTGTGATGACTAAACATTATTAAAAATAATTAATTACAAAATTATTAATCTGATTTTCATTTAACATATATTGATTAAATAATTTTGTTACAGGTTTTAATATTGGGCCGAAAAACAAATTTCTGGTGCAAGCCCAAGTACATTCAGCCTTTGGTTTTGATAATATATAATGAATATGGCTGAATTGATTCTTTATGTTACTTGGGCCAATTTAATCTATTATGGTCACAAGTCCAAGTTGAAAATGCTTTCCCATTTGCTCATTGCTTAATCCAAATTTCATCAGGAAAGCAAATGTTATTATTGGGCCAGAAATTTAATGATTATTGCAACCAAGCCCAATTCCATTTAAGATGAGAGTTCCTCATGCTTTGTCCGAATCCATGAAGCAAAGAAAAAGCCTCAATGCTTCCAACGGATTCCATTTCACTCTTTGGAAGGATTTGAAATTCAATTCACTAGCATTGGGGACATGAGAGAGAACTTGACTTTGATTTGATGGAAATCATTATGATTCACGCTACTCCACCTAAAGGGAAGTAAAAGCAACCTTTTATCAATTTAATTTTGTTTATCTCATAAAATTGCTTTTCTTCCAAGATTGTTTCTTCTCTCTCATCTCTTTCTCTCTTCGGTTATTACACAGAAAACATTGGTAGCCATGGAAGCAAAAATGAGCTACTGGAAGGAAGAGAAAGCAAGCCTAAAGACCATCACAATGATGGCAAGAAAACATACTAAAATAAAAATGAGCTGTGGCTGAGATTGTCACCAAATATGGTTAAGATTTGGTGAGGTAATCTTGAGCTCTTCATGCTCAAAAAGGAAGAAGAAGATTTGGCCAGCAAAGTGAGATTCTTGGAGGAGATGGCTTGTCTTTGATTCTGCTCAACCACCACAGGAAGTAGCTAGAGTGGCGAAGTGATGGTAGAGGCAGAGATTGAAGCAGATGAAGTCATCATCATCATGAAGCATCAAGGGCCAGAAATCCATCTTGGAGAGCAAGCCAAGGATGGAGAGCTCGGATTGATGAAGAGTGATGACCAAGGAAGGACTAGAGGTAATTGCATGTTGGTTATTGCATGGTTATCTCTTCTCTCTCTGTGCGGCCGAACCGGTTTCTTGAAGGAAGAAGAAGTTGGCTTGGGTTTTTGGCTTCAAGTGTGGAGGCTTCTCTCTTCTATAAAAAGGGAGAACAACCACTGGTTGGAGCAAGGAGTTAGAAGTAAGCATTGAGAGTGCAAGGCACAGGATTCTCAGAGCTACCTAAACTTACAGATTTTCTTCTCCTTCAATGTATTCTGTTTTGTATTTTTCTGTTTAATTTTGTCATGTCTTGAGTCTCATGGAAAAAGGCAAACAGTGAGGTTTGTATGAAAAAAGCCATAGAGCGGAAAAAGGCAGAGAGTGCAAAATTAAAAGAAAAAGCCATAGATGTCTTAGAGTTCCTTTGTTCATCTATGTTGTGTTTCATGATTCTGTGGGAATCCCCTTGTAAGTTGGGTTAGCACTTTACAGTTTGTAATCAAGTTGATTATAGTGAAATTCCATCATTGTTGTGATGAAGACTGGATGTAGGCTGCACTGCACTTAGCAGCTGAACCAGGATATATCTGGGTGTAATCTTTTTTCTCTCCTACTCCATTTCTGTTTCTACTGCACAGGAGCAAAAATAAAAAATATCTCGTGCCAAGTGACGAGACAAAATGAAAAAGTCTTGTGGCTAGGGACGAGCTAAAAACAGAAAAGTCTCCTCGAAGTCCAGCAGGTGTTAGCAAGTAAAAAGGGGGCTAAGATTCAACCCCCCTTCTCTTAGCCACTGAAACCATCAATATTCAATGAAAGTCATGAAGGAGAAGAATAAACAGCTCCAAGAGCTATGGGAACCTGAACGTGTGCTCTCACTCCTTTTCTCAAACATTGGCCGTTCACCCTTATTATAGAAGGGGAAGCTTCCAAAGTTGAAACGGTTTAATCGAGCTAACTTCTTCTTCTTCAACACCAAAATCGGTTCGGACAGAGAGAAGAGAGAGGGAACCGAAAGTAAAAACCAACATGCAATTACCTCTCTCTCATCCCTTCTCATCAAGCTTCATCAATCTGAGCATTCCATTTTGACTTGGTCCCCAAGAAGGATTTCTGACCCTTGATGAACACTTGATCCTTGACAACTCCATCTGCTCCACTTTTGCTTCCTCCTCCACGTAGCTACAGTAGCTACATTCTGTGATGGATGAACAAAAAGTAGAGACGAGTCATACCTCAGAGATCTTCTTCTCTGACCGAAACGGATTGCTACCACTTTTGGCATGGAGATCTTGAAGCTTCTTCACCACATCTTGTCATTAGTGGTAAAAATCCTAGGCACACCGTGCCTTGGATCTTCTTTTTGCTGCAAAGGTCATTACCCTAACATTTTGCTTCTTCCTAGCTTCTCTGCAATTTTTCTGATAACTTCTTCTTCTTCTTTCTTCTATCTTCTTTTCTGATGGATGTGACAAACAAAAAAGAGAGAGAAGAGAGAGTAGAAACAAATCATTGATTGTTAGATTAAATAAAATTGAAATCACACTCACAATCCTCAATACATAAAGTAATGTGTGGAGCAATTAATGCCATCAAATCAATTTTAATTTTCCTTTTCAGTTGCCAATGTATAAATTTAATTCAAGTAAAATTTGAATTCCTCTTCTCAATTGGGAGTAGGTAACTGAACCATGCTTTAACAAAATTTGACCCATTTGTTTATAATTGCCGTATGGTTTCCTTGGGTCATTTCCTTCGTTATTTGTTTTATCAACATGGGCCTATTATTTAGGCTTTTCTTCATTTCAAATTTCAGCCCCTAATATTTGAATTAATTTTGCCCAAGGTTGAATTTTTTTCGATGATCCATTTGGGCCAATTTGGTTTTCTTTTATTTCAAAGCACACTCACTTATATTAATTTTGCACATGGCTTGATTAATAACAAGTTGGGCTCATATTGCCTTTTGACCCAATATGAAATTAAATTGCTTACCTGCACACTTGAACAAAAAATCATCAAACAATCTATTAGAAATTATTAAATAAAATACTTAATAATAATTTTAATAATTTTCTAATTTACATTTTAATAATGTTTGATTATCATTTCAGTTTTTCAAACTCAACAAATTGTAATATTAGCTTTTAAATGTAATTAAGAATAATATAGTTATATATTAAGTGATGAAAGATTACAACTGTATCTATAACAATCACTTTAACTGTCATAAATAATAAAAAAATAACATAAATACGTGTATACCTAAATATATATCTCTCATTTTGAAATATCTATTTATAATTGAATAATAATACATAATTTATCCTCTTTTTTTCATACTCATTGCTTTTTATATTTAGTTTATAAATCAACATTCACTTTACACTTTTTCTTTATCCTCGTTTCACATCATCTCATATCTCTCGTTCTTTTTCCTCCATTTTTTTTTAATGTTTTACATATGTATTTGAAGAATTTGATTGAAGACCACAACTCTTCTTTTTAGTTTGCTAATAATGTGGATTAGGTAATAAAGTCTTAAAACACTAGACTTTTACAAAAAAAAATTTAACTTTTTAATTTTTGGTCTAATTGTATTCATTAATTGTATTATTCATATATCATTTTTTTCAATAATTTATATTTTTAATATCATTTAGTTGTAATATTGTTAAAAATACATGACATTATCGTGAGTCATGAAAAATAAAATTAAAAAATTAAATGTTAATTTCAACTGCAAATCATATCCTTTATAATTGTATTTTATTTTTTTATTTTTAATTTAATTGTGCTCATTAATTGTATCATCGATATATTATTTTTTTTCTTTTTAATAATTTATATAATTTAATAAATGGCAATGTTAATAAAGTGGTAAAGATGCTTTAAAGTGACAATACAACTTTAGAGGAATCGAATACATTTTAATATCATTTAATTCTAATATTGTTGAAAATACGTTATATTATTGTGAGTCCATGTAATTCTTTGCCTTGAAAATATAAACTTTGCAGATTGAAGCAAAACCTTGTCATTGGAGCATGGCCAGAAACAATTCAGAGGAGGCAAATGCAACAAGGCTTGCCGAACTAGTGAATCAAAGATTCGAAGATAATCAAAATTCAACTCCCAAGATACAAAGAGTTCCTCTATTCTTGCGTCAAAATCCACACTTCTACAGGTACTGCACACCCAAGATGATATCATTTGGTCCCATCCATCACAGCAACCAAAATCTGAAGCAACAAGGACAACACTTGAAACTTCAATGGACATCCCTCTACATTGAACAATACAGGAAACTACCTACTTTTAACGGTAACAAACAAACCGCCGCAAATTAGTTGTTCGGAATTGTACAAAATAACATAGAGGAAATAAAGGAACTCTTCTCTAAGGATGTGCTTGAAGGCTATTGTAACAATGAACTGATATGGATGTTGTTTGAAGATGGATGTTCTTATCTCTTTTGCTTGGAGAATTTTGACATTGAGCATCCAGAAGCTCTGAATCTAAAGGTTGATCAATGGATGCATATTTGGCGAGATATGACCTTGCTAGAGAACCAACTTCCAGTGAAGCTGTTGAAGCTGCTCAGCACACAAAAAGGATCTGATTTAGAGAATTTACTCTACAATTTTGTTACAATGGGTGCTGTAAAGAGGAACTGTACCGTGATGATTAGACTTGCATATACAGCTGAATCAGTTCATCATCTGCTGGGTTTTGTTCGATCTTACTTTGTTGGTGAAAGTGAAATGGAGACTGAGAAAATAGGAAGTGATTTGATGGCTCATCTTCCTCTTCTTCCTCATCCTTGGCAAACTTACAAGAACGTCCGTGATCTTAAAAAATCTGGGATTCGAGTTGCGAAGGCAAAGAGTCCTGAATGGAAATGGAATAACTTGTCTTTCACGTCAAGATGGTTTAGCGGCAGATTGAGACTTCCTGTTTATGTAAACAATGATGTTACGCCTTATTTCTTTCGAAACTTGATTGCATATGAGATGTGTCCGGACTTTTGTAGCAGCTTCGAATGCTGTTCGTTCTTTTCTTTCATGGATTCTTTGATTGATGATGCTGAGGCTGTGAAGGAACTTAGATCAGCTGGTGTTATCCAAAATTTGCTTAAGAGCGATCAAGAACTGGCGAATTTTCTTAATGATATTGGCCATGAGTTGCCCACTAAAATATTTAATCATCTGAGGAGCAATGCTGCCCCCTTTCAGCAAGAAATATGTTGAAGTCAAGTTTCAAATAGAAAGACATTACTCAAACAAATGGAGGACTTAGTTGGCTGAAGCACGCAGTACTTATTTCAATTCTCCATGGTCTTTGCTTGCTTTTCTGGCTGCGTTTACAGCATTAATTCTCACTTTTTTCAAACATGGTATGCCGTGCATTCTAAAGATCAGTGAAAACTTGTTCGGTAACACAAGCTTTTTCCATATGTAAAGGAAAAAACAATTACAACCTCTTGTTTAATGCAAAGATTACAACACTACTATTCTAATTTAAATCCCTATTTGGTAAATAGCACGTGTTAGTACTGAATAACATAAAGAATTAGTTGCACGTCAAAGAAAATTAGAAGGAGTGAGAGTTTATAAGATGAGAGACCATTAACGTGATGCCGTTAAGGTTTTGAGTGTTCAGAATCTCTGAATCTAAATCTATTTTCTTAATTTCTGGATGATGGGTTCAGAAATCAGAATCCCAATAGAATGGTTGAAAAAGTTAACTGAAGAGAGATATATAGTAGTCTTTTCTGTCATTATTTGAATTTTTCTGTTTGGAATGAAAATGAGTTAACCCTTAATAAACAATACTATACAAGCTTTAATTACAAACATGTTTTTCCATTACATAAGGAATCAAATAATGCCAATGAGTATGGGTCTCACACACACAAATAATAGATAGAAAACAACTCGAGATACACGCTTTTTTTTGTCTAAGATTCTTAGATGCAAATCATGATCAGTGTGGGTCACACACACACATACACTGATAAACGGACCCTTATTATTTAAATGTGGTAACTAATTTTTAGGAGAATGTATGGTATACCATGTTTGAAGAACAGCGAGAATTAATCCTGAAAGTGCAGCCAGAAAAGCAAGCAGAGACCAGGGAGAACTGAAATAAGTACTCTGTGTTTCAGCCAGAAAAGTTCTCCATCTACTCGAGTAATGTTCCTGAATTTGACGCCTCACTTGGATATATTTCTTACTAATGGGGATAGCATCGGTTGTGTATATTTGATTGAACATTTTAGCGGGGAAGTGATGCCCAATATCATTAAAGAATTTGGCCACTTCCTCATCACTCTCAACCAAATTTTGGATAACACCAGCTGATCTAAGCTCCTTCACATCCTCAGCATTATCTATCAAGGAATCCATGAAAGAAAGGTAACAACAACATTCGAAGCTGTTGCGAAAGTCCGGACACATCTCGTATGCAATCAAGTTTCGAAAAAAGTAAGGCGTGACACTGCTGAATACCCACAAAGGAAGTGTCAATTCTCCACCAAACCTCTTGTTTACCTTAACCTGGATCCCTGATTTTTTCAGATCACGTATGTTCTTGTAAGTTTGCCAAACTAGGGAGGAACGAGGACGAGGACGAGGACGAGGACAAGGCATCTGAATACCACCATTTTGGTTTGGGATATTCTGTTCAATCTCTGTATGAAAGTAGGAGGAGCGAAGAAAATCAAGTATATGATTTCTTATAGGGATTGTGATCGATGTCATTCTTCTCCGCTTTCCTTCGCCCATGCTCATAAAATTTGTGATTAAATACTCCAAGTCAGCACCTTGTGTTTTGCTCAGCAGTTGCAGCAGTTTAATTGGAAGTTGGTTTTCCAGCAATGGAATATCTCTGCCAATATACATCAGTTGATCAAGCTTTAGATTCAGTTCTTCTGGATGTTGAGCATTAACGTGGTCCATGTAATAGAGCAAAGAACATCCATCCTCAAGCAGCATCCAAGTCAGTTCTTCATCATTATACCCTTCAATTACATCCTCAGCAAACAGCTCCTTTAGTTCCACAATGTTATCTCCTACAACTCCATACAAATAGTTTGCTGCTTCTTGCTTGTTACCATTACAAGGACCTACTTCTTTACTGTATTCTTCAATGTAGAGGGATGTCCATTGAGATTTCAAGTGTTGACCTTGTTGCTTCAGATTTTTGTTGCCATGATGAATGGGACCAAATGATATCATTGTGGGTATGCAATACTCGTAGAAGCTGGTTTTTTGACGCCAAAAAAGAGGAACTCTTTGTATCTTGGGAGTTGAAGAAATTTGATTATTATGATCAAATGTTTGATTCAGTAATTGGGCAAGCTTTGCTTCCCTTCCCACCTTTGCATCCTCTGCCATTGCAAATGATGCAGCAACACTTGACGTTATTTAATTTGTAAGCTGCTCGCACCACAAACAAAAAATCAACATTTATTAACACTCCAAATTATTATTTTAGTATAGTATTTTTTATCAACTCATGTAATCGGTGCGTGTGTATTTAGTTTAGGAAAGAACTTTATTTTTACATTGCCAAATTCTTATGTCTAATATCATCTTTTATTTTGTTAGTGTATTATGTAAAATCATATTAGATATATATAAAAATAAAATTGGTCTTACATCAAATAGACAATATTACTTTAATGAAAAATCAATATGAATTTGTCGCCTG
>NC_029793.2:3341122-3341789 GCF_000816755.2 Arachis ipaensis | reverse complement strand
CGCCTGTATAAATATTTTGATAGAATAATTAAAAATAATATAAAGTTTAAATTGAGATTAAAAGTAGTATTAGAGTTCTAATAGGAGAAGAAATATACATCTATCACTAAAAAGTATATATGTACGTCATCGTTTTATAAACAATTAAGGATGCAAATCAATAATTTAATGAAAAGAAAGCAAGGAATGCAAAAGAATGGTTTCTGAGTTAAATAATTAATAACAAAAGAAAAAGGTTTATAGGAAGATAGAAGAATAGGGTCATAACTTGCCTTGTAATGACAGGAGAGAGAAGTTTGGACACATATATCATTGGAGAAATTAGTAATTGGAGAAGCATGCATCTATCTATATAGGAGAGCCTACACACTCATTTATATACTTCATTTTAGGTTGCTCGATTGGCTTTATTTTATTCTCTATATACGGACATCCTTTACCCTTCTAAGCAAGCAATGTGGTGCCATGCTTAATTAGGTAAAAACTTTACACTAGTTTGATTTAAAACTAACGTTTTGAAAATTGAGCTGGCTATTAAACTCTTTTTTTTTTTTTGGTGACTTGCTATTAAACTCTTTTGGTTATTAATTTATTAGTTTAAAAATTTAATTGTGGTTAAACTAAAATAATCAAATTTTAATAAAATAATATATAAAATTACAAATAA
>NC_029793.2:3334764-3340920 GCF_000816755.2 Arachis ipaensis | reverse complement strand
AACTAGTTATCTATTTTATTAATTGTTATAACTCAAATATTATTTTTATATATTTTAATCTACGTCTAATAAAATAAACCAAAAATAAAACAAATAAAAAAATGTAATTTTCCATTTGTTCTGTTTTTGGTGGTCCGTGGTTTGTAGTTGGATTTTCGTGATTGTCTAAAAAGAATGGAAGTAATGTTAATAATGGGCATATGCCCAAAAGGCCTACCAACATAACTTATAACTTTGGAAAATCAGCCGCCCCTTTTCTATTATAGTTGAGCTATACATTCAAGTATTTTTAGTAATTAAATTTAATTAAATTGATTTAAATTTAATAAAAATTATTTTTATTACATCAGCATGTATTACATATGCATTTCAATAACACAAAATATATTATTTTTTTGCTTTTATCTTTTTTTTCTCTTCCTTCTTATTCTTTTAAATTCGTACACGTAAGTTTTTTTTTTTTTTCTTTTTTTTTGCACACGCAGATTCTTCTTTTTCTTCTCTTTTGTTATTATCATCACCAAGGCTGCGTTTGTTTTTAGAGACAGGACAGAACATGACACTGAAACAGAGACAATAAGACGGAGACACTAAAAATGATCTTTTGTGTATTGTGTTTGGATACAATGGACAAGACACTAATGTAATGTCTAGTATTATATTTGGATACACATGGACAAGACTAAAATATTATATGAAATGACTAAAATAGCCCTGTGATTTCAAATTTTCTACATCAATACAAATTAATTTAATAAAAAATGAGAGTACGTAGGAGTACAGACGGAACTTCATTTTATATTATATAATTTTTTGCATAATTTTTTAATATTAATGGTTAATGATGGTTTCAGTGGCTAAGAGAAGGGGGGTTGAATCTTAGCCCCTTTTTCTGTTGCTAACACTTGCTGAACTCAGATGAGACTTTTTTGTTTCAGCTCGTCTTTGGACACGAGACTTTTTATTTTGTCTCGTCACTTGCCACGAGACTTTTTGTTTTGTCTCGTCACTTGGCACGAGACATTTCAGTTTTTTGCTCCTGTGCAGTAGAAAATGGAAATGGAGTAGAAGAGAAGAAAGATTACACCCAGATATATCCTGGTTCAGCTGCTAAGTGCAGTGCAGCCTACATCCAGTCTCCATCACAACAATGATGGAATTTCACTATAATCAACCTGATTACAAACTGTAAAGTGCTAACCCAACTTACAAGGGGATTCCCACAGAATCATGAAACACAACATAGATGAACAAAGGAACTCTAAGACATCTATGGCTTTTTCTTTTAATTTTGCACTCTCTGCCTTTTTCCGCTCTATGGCTTTTTCATACAAACCTCACTTGTTTGCCTTTTTCCATGAGACTCAAGACATGACAAAATTAAACAGAAAAATACTAAACAGAATACATTGAAGGAGAAGAGAAAACTGTTAGCTCAGGTAGCTCTGAGAACTCTGTGCCTTGCACTCTCAAATTTTCTCCTTGCTTCAAACAGTGGTTGTTCACCCTTAATATAGAAGAGAGAAGCCTCCACTTATTGAAGCTAAAACCGAACCAACTTCTTCCTCCTTCAACACAGAACCGGTTCGGCCACACAGAGAGAGAAGAGATAACCATGTAAAACCCAACATGCAATTACCTCTAGTCCTTCCTTGATCATCACCCTTCATCAATCCGAGCTCTCCATCCTTGGCTTGCTCTCCAAGATGGATTTCTGGCCCTTGATGCTTCATGATGATAATGACTTCATCTGCTTCAATCTCTGCCTTAACCATCACTTCGCCACTCTAGCTACTCCCTGTGGTGGTTAAACAGAATCAAAGACAAGCCATGCTTCAAGAATCTCCTCCATGCTGGCCGAATCTTCAACGTCCATTTTTTAACATGAAAGGCTCAAGATACCTCACCAAATCTAACCAAATATGGTGAATATCTCAGTCACAGCTCATTTTTATTTTAGTATGTTTTCTTGCCATCATTAGCTTGATGGTCTTGATGCATGCAACTTCTTCCTTTTCTTGGTTGATGAGCATAGCGTTCATAGCTTCCTGGACAAGGACCGAAGGAAGAAGAAGAAAGAGATGAGAGAGAATGTGAAGTTAAAGTAAAAGCAATTAAATGAAACTGAAACATATTGATAGATTGCTTTTACTTCCCTTGCTTTGAGTAGCGTATAGCATTAATCATAATGATTCCATATCAAATCAAAGTCAAGTTCTCTCTCATGTTTCCAATGTTAGCTTATTAAGTTTTGAAATCCATTCTTAGCAAGTAATGGAATCCGTTGAAAAGCATGAAGCCTATTTGCTTTCTTAGTTTCGGACCAGGCTTGGAACCATTCATCACTAATAAGACTTGGGCTTGTAGTATTGAAATTAAAGCTGGCCCAATTAGTTAACATTTGCTTTCCTGATGAATTTTGTTTCGGATCAAGCATGAGAAAATTAATCATGGGCTTGGTTGTAACAACATTAAGCTTGGCCCATCAATAAAAATTCAGCCACTTGTTATAAACCATGCATCAAGGCTGATTGTTGGGCTTAAACTAAAGGCTCATTTTTCGGCCCAACATAAAATCTGCACAACAAAATTATTAATTAAGCAAATATGAATTAAGATAAAATTAATAATTTTGTAGTTAAATATTTTAATAATGTTTGTTCATCATCAAACTTAAATAAGAGTTTTCCAAACTCATCAATCTCCCCCTTGATGACAAACATTATTAAAATTGAAATGGAAAGAAATTTAGAGATTGAGTAAAGAATACTCCCTTTGAATTTGAATTTCTCCCCCTTTCTAAATGTCACATTGCTCCCCCTTGATGTATGCTTATTTTACCAAGGGAAGCACTAACCTATAACATTTGAATCAAGCTTCAAGAACAATGTTATTTAGCATATTATAAGATGCTAAATGCTTGATTTATGAGCAGTTTTAATTGATAATCAAAACTCATTTGATATCATAAACTGATTTACTGCTCAAACAATTTCATACATAAAAAATGTCCAAATATTTTTCAAACATTTCTGTTAGTATATCAGAGCAAAACAAAATGATAGAAAATTATTTGAAGTACACATGATCAAAACAAGGCAGTTTTAATACATTACACAATTTAAAGGAACTGCCAAAAATAAGTTTTCAATCCAACAAGTTTATCAATGATGAATTAACAGCCAGGCATTAAAAATAAATCAAACATCATTGTAAACCAAATGCCAAATGAGTATTAACTAATCATGATAAACCAAATGCAACTTAAGCAGCAACCATAGTGAATGCAATTACAACATGCATTCTTTGAACAAGGGTGATCATGAATTTTCAATTTTGAAAATTTCATCCCCTGTTCCCCTGTTTTTCCAGCCCCTGTTTCGTTCCAATTTCAATTTTGGAATCCTAAATTTCCTCCCCCCTTTTGTCATCATGGGGGCACCTGCACAAAACATGATCAAACACAGCAAGATATTCAAGGTAAAGTAGCAAGAGTATATCACAGTATTCTAGAGATTATCCTAGAGCAGTGAGTATCAAGTCATGCTCATACAAAAAACAGATTGAGCCTAATGGAGCCAATATCAAACAGAGTAAAAATCACTAATCATCAGAAAAGTTAATTTCTTCTTCTTCAGTATTTTCTTCACTGTCATCTCCCAAATCTTCTTTAAAACGTTCCACCATCAGATTGACCCTGTCTTTGCAATTCTTCCAAGCTTTCTCACTCTCATAAGCTTGCTTGCGGGCTTCTTTGTGGGACCGAAACATCAAGTCTGCCATGTTCGAAAATTCTCCCAAAATCTGTTTGATGGACTTGATTGTTTTGGAAGATTCTGGTCTGCTTTCATAGTCACTATCCAATGCAGCAGATTTTCGCCCTTTGGTTTCCTTAGTTGCTCCTCCTCCTCTGATTGAAGACACCTTGTTTTCTACAGCCTCATTTAACAAATCAACTTTAAAGTACTCAAATATTCTAGTTAAAAACATACCATAAGGCAGGTTAGCCTTTCTGGTACTTCTAACAGAATCCCACATGTGCCTAATCATAATATAACCAAAGGATATAGGAGTAGAGGTAACCAAAGCAAATAAGATGAGACAGTCAGAAAATGTTACTCAGTTGTGTGAGCCGCTTTGGGGAGTCAGAATATGAGTGATGATGCGGTGAAGCAGGGAATTAACCGGTTCTAGAGCTTTGTGTGTTGGAATGGTGCCATGCAATCCAGAAAGGTTCTCACAAATGTGCTTGAGAATAGTCTTGTATGGAGCACCAACTTGTGTGTCCCATTTTTCCACCATGTATGCTCGCGGTCCTTCATCCTTGAACCCAAGGGCCGCTCCAATTGTCTCAGCATCAAGGGCTATTTGAACCCTTTTGACGTAGGAATGAAGGGTGCCGTCAATGAGCCGCATATTGACATAAAACTCTCGAACAAGACCAGGGTAGACTGGTTTCTGGATGAGAAGCAGAGGCTTCCAGTTGAGGAGTTCAAACAGAGAGGAGATATTGATACCCTTGTTGGTGAGATTTTCAAGGCTAACAAGATAGGTTGTGCACAAATGACGCTTCTCCATAACCTCTTTATGAAACTCAAAAGAGGTGCAAGAGTTAAATCTGCTTGGATCAAAGTGGGAGTGTGTCTTGCCATACTTGTCTCTGAATTTCATAGATTCCAAGTTTGGAGGTTCAGTAGTGTCATTGAGTGCAAATCCCTGATTCTTCTGGGAGCTTTTTCCAGGAGTAGTCCGCTTCGGTGATGAGGGTGGAGGTGAAGGAATGGGAGAAGCATGAGATTCTTGCTCTTCTTCCTCTTGGGGCTCCTTGTTCTTCCTGTTTCGTCCTCTTCCGGAACTCTTTTGTGCCACTACCTTTCTTCTCATGGCTTCGGTTTGTTTGGTTGGAGGTGAGGGAGAGGATGAGGAAGTAGAATGTATGTGGATGTGAGTGTGAGTTTGGAGTGTTGATGGTTTTTGAGAAAGAAGAATTCTTTCACTCTTTCTTGGCGCGGTTTTCTTTTTCATGGTAATGGGGGAATGAAATATGAAAGGTTGGGGGTGATAACCAAATTGAGTGGGAGAGAGAGACAAGGTGGGTGAACACATTTAATGAGGTTTGGAAAGAGAATATGGAGAGAGTAATGACCATTAGTGGACGGTTAATGACCATAATGGGTGGTTATTATCCAAAAAAATGATTTCCCTTTTAACTTTTGAAATCCAAAACTGAAAAGTTGTTGCCTTAAATCAAGGGATTAGATGGAGAAAGGGATTTGATTTAACAATAACCACTTCCAAGAGGATATGATGACACAAGGAAGAAGATTCTTATTTGCATAGTGAGATAACTAACAAAACTGTTATGGTGGGGTCAAGAAATTTTGGTGGGGCCCATAAAATTTTGAATTTTGCGTTGCCTCCCCCTTGACCACAGCTCTTCCATCATGCCATTATTTTTATCTCGTCCAAACCTACGAGCAAAACTGAACAGAGTCACAAATTCACAGATTTTCAATAAAACTTAAATCAAACATTCCCAAACTTTTTCTCAAGGTACAGAATCTGTCTTCACAGAGGAGTTTTGTAAAAATATCAGCAATTTGGTCTTCAGATTTTACAAATTGAATATCAATAGTACCCTTTTGCACATGTTCCCTAATAAAATGATATTTTATCTCAATGTGCTTTGTTCTTGAGTGCAGAACAGGATTTTTTGATATATTTATTGCACTCATATTATCACAAAATAAGGGTATACTATTGATTTTTAATTTGTAATCTTCCAATTGTGTTTTTAACCAAATTAATTGAGTGCAACATGCAGATGCGGAAATGTATTCTGCTTCATCAGTGGATAAAGCCACTGTGGCTTGTTTCTTGCTTGACCACATGTTGAGTGAGCTTCCAAGGAAGCAACATATGCCGGACGTGCTTCTTCTATCCACTCTATCTCCCGCATAATCTGCATCACAAAACCCTACTGCACAAAAGTTATCAGATTTAGGATACCACAATCCATAATCACAAGTTCCCTTGATGTATCTAATGATGCGCTTAACGGCCGTAAGATGGGATTCTTTTGGGTGAGATTGAAATCTTGAACATACACCCACACTTTGAACAATATCCGATCTAGAGGAGGTAAGGTACATGAGT
>NC_029793.2:3307519-3334301 GCF_000816755.2 Arachis ipaensis | reverse complement strand
GTACCACTAGGAGTTTGTTTAATTTGGAGGCCAAGAAAGAAGGTAAGCTCTCCCATTAAACTCATTTCAACTCACTAGTCATGAGTTTTCCAAACTCTTCACATAAGGAAATGTTGGCCGAACCAAATACAATGTCATCAACATAAACTTGAACAAGGAGTATATCATCATTAGATGCTTTAATGAATAAAGTAGTGTCGGTGGTACCCCTTTGAAATTTATTTTCCAACAAGAAGGCACTAAGCCTTTCATACCAAGCTCTTGGAGCTTGTCTAAGACCATAAAGAGCCTTAGTTAATTTGAAAATATGATTTGAAAACTCTTTATGTTCAAAACCGGGGGGTTGTGCCACACACACTTCTCTATCAATAAAGCCATTAAGGAAAGCACATTTAACATCCATTTGAAACATTTTGAAACCTTTATGGGCGGCATAGGCAAGAAGCAACCGAATTGCTTCCATTCTAGCTACCGGAGCAAAAGACTCATCAAAATCTATACCCTCTTCTTGATCGTAACCTTGGGCCACTAATCTAGCCATGTTTGATGTAAGACATAAATAAAAAAAATTATAATTGATAGATAGACAATATATTAAATTTATTTTTTTAATATTTTTTAATATATATTAGTTATAATTTATTGATATAGAATTATAGATTATGTTCCTATTATTTGAGCCAGCTCGTGAACTCGAGCCAACTCGTGAGCTCGAGCCAGCTCGTAAACTTTCGTTGAGTTGAGCTTGAGCTTACGAAATAGGCTCAATTGTTAATGAGTCGAGCCGTGAGTCAAGCTTAATTTTTGTGAGCCGAGCTTGAGCTTGATCTAACTCGACTCAGCTCGGCTCACTTCTAGCCGTACTAACATCTTTATTGTTTCTGATTTTTTTCGGTGTTATCATTAAATAATTTCAGTTTATTTTTTAGTTTATTTCGGTTTATTTGTAAAATAATTTCGAATCATTTATGTGTTAACTGAGGCTCAACTAATGCTGCTGATAATTATTATATATCATTAATCACTGATATCACAAAAAAGCACTTGCCAATACGTGGAAAATATGCTTCAATTCTCTCTATAAATTAGACTTCTCACTAGGCTCACATTGTTCATACATATATAGATACACTAGAAGAGTAAGAGAGATACAGTGTATTAACGAAAAAGTTCCTGAATTTTTCATTTTCTGGTTTACTGCCCACCAACTCTCTTATGTGCTATCATATATGCTTTTTTTTTTCAAATGAACATCAATTAAACTAAAAAATGAATCGACAATACTTAAAGAATAAAAAATTTTGTCAATACTTACGAGCAGCATCAAGTGAACAGTTCAATTAGCATACATATGAACCGAAATTAGTTTCGATTTGAACAAACAGTTAAAAAGACTCAATCATTAACAAAAACACATCAAATTCATTTTTGGATCCAAATAAACCTCAATTAAGCTAAGAAATAAATCAAAATTACTTAAGGAATAAAAAATTTAGTCAATACTTAATAGCAGAATCAAGTGAACCTCAATTAATACACAAATGAAGCGAAATAAATTAAGAAATAAACCGAAATTATTTAATGATAACAGCAAAAAAGATCAGAACGAACCAATATAGATGTTTGCAAAATATCAGTGTTATTGGTGATAAAGATAACGAAAAAAAAGAAAAAAAAAAGAAGAAGTCGCAACATTGAAGAAGAAGAAGAAGCGTGTGTGAATTTGGAAGAAGAAAACGAAGAAAGAGGAGGAGAAGAAAAAGGAAAGAAAAAAAACCTACGTGCGCGAATTTGGAAGAAGAAGAAGATCAGATTAAGAAGTAGAAAGAGGAGAAGAAGATGAGAAAGGAGAAGAAAACGAGAAACGAGAAAGAAAAGGAAAAAAAGGCGCGTGATTTAAAAAGTTGTTATAACAACTTAGTTAAATTTAGTTAAGTATTTTACTTAGATGTAGAATTTTATTCTTTCTATTATAAGTTCAAAATTTATTAAATGTTTAAATGTACCAAATTAATGAATGGATATATAATTGGAAAAAGTATTAAAATGAGAGTAATGCTAGGTAGACAAAAAAATAACCAGAACTTACTTTATTTAGCATTCATTAATTGTCGTAACAATTAATGAATATTAAATAAGGGAACTTATGACTGTTTTTGGCTGATTTTCTTTGGTTACCAAACATTTCCGATTGAATAAAGAGTGTACGAGTTAAATCTCAATTTGGCCCCTAAAATTTAGCTCGATGCTCAGAATGACCCTCACAATTTCGTTGGCCCCAATTAGAACCCCTAAATTTGCAATTGTGGCTCCAACTTGCCCCTGCAATCATCTCCGTCACTAGAATGCTGATTTGATGCAATTGCATGACACGGTGGATACTACTTAAATGACGGCGCACTGGTTTCGCGTCCAAACCCTTTGGAAACCACGTTATTTCAGTTTTTTGTGGGTTAAAACTCTCTTTCTTTCCACTATGACGATCATAAGTTGCTAAACATTAAGAAAACCTTTACACTACGTGGTTTCCAAAGGGTTTGCGCGCGAAACTAATGCGTCGTCGTTTAAGTAGTGTCTACCATATCACGCAATTGCGCTAGATCAGCATTTCGGTGACGGAGATGATCGCAGGGACAAGTTGGAGCCACAATTGTAAATTTGAGGGTTCTAATTGAGGCCAACAAAATTGTGGAGGTCATTTTGAGCATCAGACCAAATTTCAGGGGTCAAATTGAGATTTAACTCAAGAGTGTACTTGTCCAATTTTAAATGTTCATATAAATCACAATAATTTATTGCAATCTTATAGTTACGTTATTTATAACACAAAACAAGTAGTACTTATTAGATAAATGTATGTGTATTTTTAAAGATCATATATTTAAAGATCCGAGGCTCATAGTATCAGTCATTTTGTTAATTAACACGGTAAACACGTAGTTTGGATCGATTATAACACTTAGTATAAGATTTTTATCAAAACATCCTTGTTTATTAAGTTATATTATAGTACTATATAAGTATATATCATTTATTGTTCCTTAATACATCTTTTATTAGAGGCAGTTTTGTTTGAAAAAATTTCAGATTATTTTAGCCACAATTCTCTTGATACCTTTTCTTTTTCTTCTTTAACACATATTTATAAGTTATAACTCAACTGAGATATCACTAATTAAAATAAACGAGTCTCTGTCCAACTAATTAATTATATAATTTTTTTTCTTCTTATTATGAAATTCCTATATCCATTTGTGAAATTTATGTTGATTAACAACAAAAAGATGATCAATCTATAAAAATTGAAAAGAATAGATTAAAGAAGCTGGATTATTGCAGAATAGTTTCGCTCAAACTAAGAATCAGATCCTTGAGAAGCTCCATAAAATAATAAGCATCTTTTCCTCATATCCTTCACTCCATCAACACAACAAATATATGAAAAGTTACATTACTCTTTTTTCTCTGTTTTTCTTTTTTAAACTACAAGTGTTTAGAGGCAATCAAGTATTAGAGATTCTATAAGAAATAAGACTCACGCTACAATATTCATTACTTTATAGTCAAAACTTGAACCAATACCACGGATTAAAAAAGAGATATTATCTTTCACTATAATCAAATTAAATCATGCGTTAGGTTCAAAATTATATTAATTATTACTTGATGAACTCCTCCACTAAAAGATCAACAAACTAAACTTAGGGGGTGCATTGAAACTTCTTAGAAAGTTCCTTTAATTGTATTGTCTAATATTGTGAGACTAAGAGCGGTAAATTTAATCCAATAAACATACACTAATAATATTTGAGTGACAATAAAAAATTAGTCTAAATAAGTATCAAATATTAAATAATAGAAATATCGTTTTGAACTAAATAATTTAATTTTGATTTAATATCTAAATTTTGTATAACATCAAACACAAACTTTCAAATCTTTTTATTTATTAAAATAAATTTCCAATTATATATAGCCCCTTCATTTCCTTGGAGTTGCTCACACTGCACTTATAATAGAAAGATGGCTAAACTAACTATAGCAAAAAAATTGTTTCTTCTTCTTTTGGTTTCAGGTTCATCATTACTTTATTATTAGTATCTTAACTTTTTTTCCCTTATTGGAATATATAATCATATCCAAGTTCTATATAATATAACCTATTGAAATATAAAATATATTGATATTATGTAGGGGTGTTGATGACAATTCAAGTGATTGGAGATGAGAGGTGTGAAGATGTTTGGTATGACGAAAGTTGCAAACGTGGAAACTCCTATTATTGTATCCTAAAATGCATCACCAAATATGATCTCATAGCCCGTGCAGATTGCAGAGATTCCTTTTGTACATGCACCCATAAATGTTTTTCCTATTAATTATTTAGAAGAAACTCAATATTTGAATTGTATTACAAGATGAGCATGATTAACTGATTATAAATTGTGAAAGTTGTGAGGTTATTATTTATCAGGGAATTATTTTGTTAAATCCTATACACAATAATAGAAGTTATTTCTCAAATAAATAATATAAGCACTTATATTCAATTAAATAAAAGGAGAAATATTATTGTTCCCGTGTGAAAGTGGGCTCTGAGATATAGCTCGTTCTGCCGGCACTTGAACTAGTTTTCCTTGGAGCGAACTGAACGAAACGTCGTCTTCTTATGGAGAGGCGACATTGGGTACCTTTGGAATGCTAGTATATATATCTGATTGTTTGTTGTGTATTCCGTTATCCGTATAAGGTTTGACAGAGTCCATGCTGGTTGTTATTCAAGTTTATTGGGATAGTAGTAGTTTGAGTGGAGCGGTTATTTTAGAGAAGTTATCTTTGCCAGCTATACTAGGTTCCGAGATTGTTGTTGTTGTGGGCCAAGGTTTGGATAACAGATCATAGCCCCCAAGTTTGACCTGTTTTTCAAGGCCGAGCTATAACAGGTCGAGCTTATTTATAGCTCGGGACCGAGTATAATGGCAGCCCCAAGGTCGACTTGTTTGCCTGCGGAGGGGTTTTTTGAAAAATTTGTCAAGGTTGAAATTTTAGGCGGTAAATTAATTGTATAGGAGAGAGATTTTCGGGAAACGTGCGTTATAAATGTGTGTTGGGACTGGGAATAGTTGGAGATCAGAGTCGTTGATATTAGGATTGGTAATCGCGATCAACGGTTGGAATTTGGTTGGGGGTTTTGATATTTTACCTGGAGATGTGGCTTAGTGGGCTGGTAAATTTTCTGGACTCTTGGCTTACCGTTTTTGGTCTACGTCTTCTTTGCGTTGTTTCCGGTATGAGCAAAAATTCGTTTTCGTTTCTCTTCTCCTAGTTCTTCTGCAAATTTGCTGATGGATAAAGGGAAAAGTGTAATGATTGATAAGAGGGTTAAGGGTAAGAGGAAGAAGGAGGTGGTCGAAACTGCTAATAAGATTGTAGAAGAGATTTTTGTTTGGGATCCTGTGAATCCATATGGGTGGGTTGCTGACTCGGTGAAGGGTTGGGTTTCTAGTTTCGATGATGAGCTTAGCGTGTCTCAGTTGGGTTCGCCGTCGTCTTGAGTTAGGGAGGGTAGTGAAATAAACCTTAAGTTTATGCCATGCAATGCTGATGATCGGGTTTTCCATTGGGGTGAAGGTTTTGAGTGTTTTTATATGTACAGTGCTGTGTTTGTGGAGTTAGGGGTTAGGTTTCCGTTTTCTGAGTTTGAGTGTGGAGTTTCAATGCAATTGAAATTTGCTCCATCGCAATTGCATCCAAACTCATGGGCGTTTGTTAGGGCTTTTGAAATTTTGATGGATGTTTTGGAAATGGAACCGTCTTTGGAAGTATTTTTTGCTCTGTTTCAATGCAAAGGTGTGAAGAGGGGGTGCTGGCTGAATCTTGCTAGTGCTCCTGGACGGGCTATTTCCAGCCTTTATCATTCTTCGTTCAAAGGTTTTAAATCCATGTTTTTGAAAGTTGGTGTGGTTGAGAGTGATTTTCCGTGGTATGCTGATTATTGCTTGTTAGAAGAATTTCCTTTGTTTTGGGTTCCGAGGCCTAGGCAAATTCTAGGGATGGATGTGATGGAGTATAAAAACGAAATGGTTGTTGAGTTTTTAGTGAATCATGTATCGTCTTCTTCTCTGCTTTTTGTTGTGGATATGCTTGATCTTGAGTCTGATAAAGATGCTTTGTATGAGTATATAGGTAAATAATTGTTGGTCTTTTCTTGTTTGTTTTGATATGTTGTTGTTTCCTGGTTTCTTAGTGTCTTGTATTTTTGCAGTGGAAAAAGCTCCTAAGGTGACATCTACTAGCTTGCGTGCATTCTTTCGGTCGAAGAATGTTGAAAGGCAAGGCTCGAGTAGTCAGGTTGCTGCTGAGGTGGGGGCCGAGGTGAACCAGGGTTCCCCGATGAGGAAGGTTAGCTATAAGAGGAAGAAGGTGGAGAGGAAAGAGAAGGAAGCTTATGGGGCCGAGGATATCCTTGGTGAGAAAAGCGTTGATTTGGAACAGGTGAAAAGATTTGTTGATAATCAGAGGGTTTTGCATGGTTATAGGGGAAGTGAGGACTTGACGTCTGTCTGGGGGGAGCATTTCCCATACTCTGCTGTTGCTGATGAGCATGCCCAGAATCCCTCTGATGTGAAGATTGTCCATGATGTTGGTGATGTTGGCGTGGCTCAGTTTTTTCAGGTATCGTTAGGTGTTGTTTGTGTTTTAGTTTCTTTTTGGTTGCTTAGCTTGTTTGTTTGAGTAATATTGTCTGTGTGAAATTTAGGTGTTGGAAGTACGTTTGATGTGTATTGGTCGGTCCCAGGAGCTTAAACATGCTCGGGACTCCTTTGATAAAGCTTCCATGGCTCAGCTGATGCAAGAGAATGTGGAGAAGTCGAGCAAGCTTCGTGATGCTCTTGACTTGGTTAATACTTAATACACCGCAAGAGAAGTTGACGACTACTGAGAAAGCTGAGAAAGATTTGAAGGAGAAAAACACAGCTCTGGAGGTGAGACTGGTGGTCCTTGGACTGGAAAAGAAACAGGCTGAAACTGAGAAAGAGGATCATGGCTTGGAGATGTTCTCGGCTGGATTTGAGAGGGTTGTCAAGTAGGCCAAGTTTCTTGCTCCTGCTGCTGATCTTTCGAAAATGGATCCTTGTAAGGTTGTAGTTGGGGATGAATTGGTTGAGGACGAGGATGGTGTTGAGGGTGAGGGGGAGAACCCTGATGTTTAAGTTTGTAATAGATAGTTTTTAAACTTGTTTGACTTATGTTCGTTCAACTGTTTGTGGTAAACTTCTGGCGTTTAGCCGAATATGGTGATATTGAGGATTAATTTTGTTGTTTCCTGTTTGCGCTGTTAGGAAGATGTTTGAATATGTGTTTTTGTTTGCTTGTGAGAATCGAATGATTGAGAGTTGAAGTATAGTTGTGAGAGTTTCGTTGTTTGTCTGTGTTTTGTACCTCGTTTGTGTTTTGGTTTTGTGCGTGGAAAAATTTCTGTGCGAGGTATATGTTATTAGTGTTGTTTTGACTTGTAGTCGTTTGGATGTGTTAATTCTGAACTATACATGTCCGATCGACGAAGTTTGGAATTGGGTTTGCAGGGGATTCGTTTAGTCGCACTTCATTAGATATGCTTGAATGTATCCTATAGTTAGTATTGTTTGTTTTGAAGTTGTTGACGCAATTTGAATACTAGGTATGACATAGTTAGTTGTGTTTTATTGTGGTAGAATGAATTGGGAAGATGCGGGGTGGTGTGCCTCATTAAAACCTCTCCAGTAAAACCCTCCTTAGGGATAAAATCTGGCAGTAGGAAAAAGAGTGCATCACCGTGTCCGACATATATGTTAGCTAAAATACATTTTTAGAGATGATATATTCCAAGTGTTTGGTAGGGTGGTTCCATTGAGCTTTTGTATCTTGTATGCTCCTTTGCCAATAACTTGTTGGATTCGGTATGGGCCTTCCCAATTGGCACTTAGTTTACCATGCCCTTATGGTTTTCGTATGTCTTCGACCCTTCTCAGTACAAGGTCTCCTTCTGTGAAAGTCATCGGTTTGAGTTTTCGGTTGTATTTCTGAGCTATAGCTCGCTTGGATGCTAGTTGGTGTAATGCTGATTTGTTGCGTTCTTCCTCTATGAGGTCGAGCTCGCCTTTCCTGTTTTTGATATTGTCGCTCTCATTTGTGTTTGCTGTTCTGGTATTTTGTATGGATACTTCGATAAGTATCATGGCATCGCTTCCATAGACTAGCTTGAAGGGGGTTTCCCTTGTTGATGATTGTTCTGTTGTGTTATAACTCCAGAGTACTTCAGGAATAAGCTCGGCCCATTCTCCTTTTGAGTCGTCGAGCTTCTTTCTGAGGCCCTGCAAAATTATCTTATTGTCGGCATCGGCTAAACCGTTAGTTTGCGGATGTTCAACAGAGGAAAACTGTTGGACTATTTTGAAATTTTGTAGAAAGTTTGTGAATTTTTTATCTATAAACTGTCTACCATGTCAGTGATAATGAATTGAGGGATACCCAAGCAGCATAGTATGTTTTTCCATATGAAAGAAATCATTTTTTCGGAAGTAATTTTTGCCAATGGTGTAGCCTCTATCCATTTTGTAAAGTAATCTATGGCGACAATTAAAAATTTGACCTGACCTGGAGCGGGTGGAAATGGGCCGAGGATATCTAGCCCCCATTTATTGAACTGCCAACATATCTCGGATGTATGTAACTACTCGGCCGGGTTGTGGGTGATTGGTGTGTGGCGTTGACACTGGTCGCAGTGTTTAACTTTATTCATATAGTCTTGTTTTAGGGTTGGCCAGTAGTAACCTGCTCGGAGTATTTTGGCGGCTAGGCTTCGGCCACCGATGTGTGTTCCACAGACTCCTTCATGGACTTCATCTACTGCCAGTTTGGCTTCTGCCGAGTTTAGACATCGTAGAAGAGGTATTGTAAATCCTCTTTTGTATTGTTCGGTTTCGAGCATAGTGTAGAAGCTTGCTCTTCTTTTGAATTTTCGATGATTTTGGATGCTGTTTGGAATGATACCTATTTTTAAGTAGGTTATGAAGGGTGATCTCCAGTCATCTTCCTGCAAGATACTCGAAATAGTTGTTAGCATAACGCTGGGCTCATCTAGAGTTAGTTGAGATAATATAGGTATTGTTGTTTGGCTTCTTGTTGTTGCTAATTTTGAAAAGACGTCTGCTCTGTCATTTTTCTCGCGAGGTATATGGGAAATATTAAATTTCTGGAAGGTGCTGATGAGGTTATTGACTGTTTTTTTGTACTTTTCTAATAGTGGGTCTTTTACCTGGAAGTTACGTGTTACCTGTTGTACTACCAGTAGAGAATCGCATTTGACGTTTATCTTTGTGATGCCCATGGTGTGAGCGAGTCGCAATCCTGCTTTTAAAGCTTCATACTCTGCTTGATTGTTACTTGCATGGAAAGTGAATTGTAGTGATTGTTCGAATTGTATCCCGTGGTCGCCTTCGAGGAGTATTCCTGCTTCATAGCCTTTGTTGTTCGAGGCTCCGTCAACGTATAGTGTCCAGATGATATCTTTGGGAGCTTGTTCTTCTGTAGTGAGTTCTGCAATGAAGTCGGCTAGTGCTTGTGACTTGATGACTCCTCTGGATTGGTATTAGATGTCGTATTCTGACAATTCGATCGACCATTTGATTAATCTTCCAGCTAGTTCTGGCTTCGTCAGTATTTGTCTTAAGGGTTGCTCTGTTCTGACCACGATGGTGTGGCTTTGAAAGTAGTATCGCAGGCGTCTGGCTGTTGTGACCAGGGCTAGGGCTAGTTTCTCCAGCTTTGGATAGCGTGTCTCAGCATTCTGAAGTGATTTGCTGACGAAGTATACTGGTTGTTGTTGCTTTTCTGTTTCTGTTACCAATACAGAACTTATAGTGTAGTTAGTAATAGATAAATATAGATAGAGTGGTTTACCTACTTCTGGTGTTTGGAGGATTGTAGGAGCTGAGAGTATGGCCTTTAGTTCTGTGAAAGTCGTTTTGTATTCCTCGGTCCATAGGAATTCTCCTTGTTTTCTCAGGTTTTTGAAAAAGTGATGTGCTCGGTGGGCTATACGAGGCAGGAACCTGGCCAATGCTGCTAGTCGGCCAGTTAGTTGTTGGACCTCTTTGACCGTTCTTGGGCTTCACATGTTTAAGATTGCCTGGCACTTCTCGGGGTTTGCTTCAATATCTCGGCAAGTGAGCATGAAACTGAGGAATTTTCCACTCTGTACCCCAAAAGCGCACTTCTCTGGGTTTAGCTTCATTTTGTATTTTCGAAGTTGTTGGAATATCTCTGTTAGGTCTTTGACGTGGTTTGCCGTGTGTGTTGATTTTGCCACCATATCGTCGACATAGACTTCTATATTTCGTCCGATTTGATTTGTGAAAATTTTGTCCATGAGTCGTTGGTAGGTAGCACCTGCATTTTTGAGTCCGAATGGCATAACCTTATATCAGAAATTACTGTTGTCAGTAATAAAAGCAGTCTTATCTTGGTCAGCCTCATGCATTAAGATTTGGTTATAACCGGAATAGGCATCCATAAAACTCAGGCATTGAAAACCAGAGGAACTATCAACAAGTTTATCAATGCATGGGAGGGGGTATGCATCCTTTGGGCAGGCCTTGTTAAGGTCTGTGTAGTCCACATACATCCTCCACTTACCATTGCTTTTCTTTACCATTTCCACATTGGCTAGCCAGGTGGAGTATCTGAGTTCTTTGATGAATCCGGCGTTGAATAGTTTTGTAGTTTCCTCGAGGGAGGCTGTTCTTTTGTCAGCGCCGAGATGCCTCTTTTTCTGGGCTATAGGTCGGACTGATGAATTGATGACCAACTTGTGGCAGATGATGTTGGGGTCTATTCCTGGCATGTCTGCTGGTGTCCAAGCGAACAAATCGACATTTTGTCTTAATAGCTCGGCCACCTGACATCGTTCGTCATTTCCTAGCGCGTTATTGAGGTATGTGTACTTGTCTGTGTCGCTTGTTAGTTGAACTTTAGTAAGATCGTCTGTTAGCATTGGTCGCTCTTGATGGTTGGTCCTTGGGTCTAACTCGGCCAGGGGTGGTAGTTGTCCCGAGTTATACACCGCTTGGACATATTGTTGGTCTGGCTGTTTTGGTTGTTCGCTCTTCAAGCTGGCATTATAGCACTGCCTGGCTTCCTTCTGGTCTCCATGGATGGTGACGACCTTGTTATTCTGTGAAAGAAACTTGACACACAAATGTACAGTAGAGACAATAGCATTGAATGCATTTAAAGATGGTCTGCCCAGAATGATGTTATACGGGCTTTTACAGTCTACGACAAGGTATTGTATATCTATCGTCTTACTGTTAGGATATTCTCCGAAAGTAGTTTGTAACCAGATATAACCTCGGATTGAGACGCGCTCACCTGAGAAACCTACCAGTTCTCTGGATGAGGGTTGGAGATTCTTATCACTTAGTTTCATCTTTTGGAACGTTGAGTAAAATAGCACGTCTGCGATGCTTCCTCGGTCCATGAGAATTTTCTTTACCAGTGGTTCTCCGACCTGCGCGGTAATGACGACGGGGTCGTCCAGGTTTTGATCATTTGTCTCATAGTCTTCGGGGACGAATGAGATCTCTGGTTTATCTCTGTTGATAGGTTAGGATGGAGTTGATTTTGTCATTGTCATCATAGCTCGGTATGATCTTTTTCTTGCCGAGTTTGTGCATCCACCTCCTGCAAAACTGCCAGAAATACAGTTTATTATTCTGCGAGGTGGATTGATATCATTATCTACCTTTTTCCCTTTATCTCGGGAATTGTCCGTTGTTTTAGATTGTTGGCTGGGATCTTCTGTGCTCCATTTTCGTCCTCGGCTGTCAATGTATCTGTCCAGCAGTCCCTGGCGCGCGAGCTTTTTGAGGACATCTCTGGCTATTACGCAGTTGTCTGTAGTGTGGCCATACTTTTGGTGGAAGGCGCAGTATTTTGACCTGTCGACGTGTCGCTAGTCCTGATATGTACCGGCCCTGTTTGGGGGTTTGATGAGTTTTGAGTGTAATATATCCTTTATGATGTCCTCCCTTTTTGCGTTGAGGGGAGTGTAGTTGTCGAACTTGGGTGTTAGTCTGAACGTTCTCTGATCCGTTCTGCTGTTTGATTGCCTGTTTTGCCTTTCCTCCTCTCTGTTTGAGGTAGGTTTATCTGCTCTTTGCAGTGCTCAGAATTCTTCAACCTCGATATGTGTCATTGCTTTTTTGCGAAACTCGGCCAGGGTCTTTGGCTTTGCAATGACTATGGATTCTTGAAATTTTTCTGGTCGGAGGCCGCTCTTTAAGGCATAGAGGTGGACTTCGGGGTTTAGGTTAGGTATCTCGTTGGTTGCTCGGCAAACCTGGTCATGTAGTCTTTTAGGCTTTCGTTCGGTCCCTGTTTGATGGTGCTTAGGTAATCAGAGTTGTGGAAGTATATTTTGGACGCGGCGAAGTGGTTGATGAACTGGTCTGCTGGTTCGTCAAAGTTCGAAATGGAACCTTCGGGGAGGTTGGAAAACCAAATCAAGGCGGCTCCATCTAGGAAAGTAGGTAGTCTTTGAGGCTTTCGTTTGGTCCTTGTTTGATGGTGCTTAGGTAATCGGAGTTATGGACGTATATTTTGGATGCGGCGAAGTGGTTGACGAACTGGTCTGCTAGTTCGTCGAAGTTAGAAATGGAGCCTTCAGGGAGGTTGGAAAACCAAATCAGGGAGGCTCCATCTAGGAAAGTTGGGAAAGTACGGCATAAGATCGGGTCGGAATCCTTATTCATGAACATCATAGCTTGGAATTTGGTGACGTGGACATTCGGGTCTCCTATTCCATTGTAGGGTTTTAGGGTTGACGGTAGGGTGAAGTTTTGAGGCATTTCGAAGCTCATGACTTCTTTTGCGAAAGGGTTGGTTCTCTTTTTGGTGGTCGTTTTGGTGACTTTAGGGATGGTGTGTTTAGTTTCCGAGGTATGCTCATCATTATTGTCTTTGTTTTCGGCACTTTTGTGTTCTCCTTTGCTTCGGTCGTGCTCCATTTGTCGCAGGAGCTTGCCCATTCTTTGGTTTTCGGCCCTAAGGGCTTCGTTGATTGCCAAGATTTTGGCCTGATTGGTGCTCGAGGGAGCGTGGCTGTGCTCGTTTGCCATGCGTCGCAAACTGCAAAAAAGAGTATACTAATATGCAGAATGGGAAGTTGTGGGGTTAGAAAAATATCGGCCCCACGGTGGGCGCCAAATGTTCCTGTGTGAAAGTGGGCTCCGAGGTATAGCTCGTTTTGCTGGCACTTGAACTAGCTTTCTTTGGAGCGAACTGAACGGAACGTCGTCTTCTTATGGAGAGGCGGCGTTGGGTACCTGCAAATGGACTCCAACGCTCAAGTAAGTATGAGTGTGAGAGAGTTCAAAGTAAGATTGAAATGAATAGCGTACCTTTGGACTAGCTTTATGCTAGTATATATATCTGATTGTTTGTTGTGTATTCCATTATCTGTATCAGGTTTGACGGAGTCCATGCTGGTTGTTATCCGAGTTTATTGGGATAGTGGTAGTTTGAGTGAAGCGATTATTTTAGAGAAGTTATCTCTGCCAACTATATTAGGTTCCGAGATTGTTGTTATTGTGGGCCAAGGTTTGGGTAACAGATCAATTATATATTTAAGTTATTCTCATTCATTTTGTTTTTAACTCTGATCTCTTCAGGGGCGGAGCTACACATATGGAAAGGGGGGCTTTAGTCTTTTTTTAATTCATAAAAAAAATCAATCCATTTTTATATAACATTAACAAAGTATAATAGTTTTAGACTTAGTCTAATAGTTTATTTTATTTAAAAAATAAAATATAAATTTTTTTCTCTCAAACTTCTCACTTTTATTTTTTAGCAGGTAATAATTTTAGTAAATTATTAAACACCGCCCCCCTAAATAGTTAGTCTAGCTCCGCCTCTAGATCTCTTCACTAACACATACTAAATTGAAGAATGATAATAAAAAATAAAATTGAAAGAATAAAGTTTGAGCTTTAGAAAGCATGACTATTCTCATATTTATTCTTTAAAATTATTTGTTAACTGAGTGCACGACTGATCCTTTAATCCTTCAACCAAAAATTAAAAAATAAATATTCTTTATGATACGTCTGCATGTAATATGTCTATTAAAATATTATTAGAGTTGTTAGTAGTTTGGAGTTAAATCTGTAATAGCTAGTAGTTAGTAGATGGATATTTATGAGGTTAGTTGAAAATATCTTTATAAATAGCATGACTTTTGCATCATATAAAACATAACTTCAATACAACAACTTCATATAATATTATCTTCTTTTATTCCACTCTTCTCTCAGAAATTCAATATGGTATCAGAGCCATGGTATCTTCCTTGAAGAAGATAAGCCATTAGTTTTTCGCTGAAAAATCACCATACTTTTTCTTTAAACCCAAATAATCAGTCTCCATTGTCTTCTTCCTCTCTAATGGCAGAATCATCTTCTAACTTAGCACAAAATCCCACTAGCCCTTTCTATATTAGTGAAAATCCAACTTTTGTTATCGACTCTGTTCCTTCTCCAATAGCTGGTGTTGTCTTGGCTATATCATTTCCTCTCTCTTTCTATTATCCAAAATTATGGTCATTGAGACCTGCGCTTTCACGCGCCTCTCAAAATTTGTTATCATCATCAACTTTTCTTCTTTCTCTTCTCTTCTTCTTTTTTTTTCTTTCTCCTTCTTCTTCGGTAAAAAGAAAACACCTCCTGTCTGTACATTTTCTTCCTCTTTTGATCTATCTGTTCAATCCATTGTCGATTGTCGCGGCATCCCGACGTCTCCTTTCTTCTCTTTTTTTTCCTTCCCTGGTTGTCTCACTCTCAAACACAGAACGAGAGAAGTAGCCTTGTTTCTTCCTCTCTTTATCTATCTGTTCAAAACACTGCCAGTCGTCGCAGCGTCCCCGACGTCTCCTCCCCATTTTTTTTGAGTTCAACAGGTCAAAAATCACTAGCATCCGCCACTAAACGTCACCGCATCGCACGCATCGTTTCTTCTGCGCCGCACGCGTCTTCTTACTCTGCATCACCGCATCGCACGCATCGTCTCTTCTGTGTCACTGCACGCCGCTCACAGAAGCCATGTTCCTCCCTTCTGTCATGACCAAATTGCGGCGTACGCCGCACCGCTCTTTTCCTTTGTCTTCTCTTCGTCTCGCGCCACATGCCTCTTCCTTTGCGTTACCGTGCCACACGCCTCTTTGCCAACCATCTCATCGAAACTTATCCAAGTTGAGGATTATTGATCCATCAACTTGTGGGGGCATATTAAAATATTATTAGAGTTGTTAGTAGTTGGGAGTTAAATCAGTAATAGCTAGTAGTTAGTAGATGAATATTTATAAAGATAGTTAAAAATATCTTTATAAATAGCATGACTTTTGCATCATGTAAAACATAACTTCAATACAACAACTTCATATAATATTATTTTCTTTTATTCCACTCTTCTCTCAGAAATTCAATAATGTCTAAACTTTTTATATATAAAATATGTGCGTGAAATAAATTTATTGTACATTTTATTTGAATATAAAGTATCATATTTAAATTAAATACTAAATAATATAGTCCTCACAAGTCACATCTCTACTATTATAGAGCTACATACGGATGACTTGAACACACAAATTAAAAATAAATAACCATTTGTAGAGATTTTTGCAGATTATGATCTCTATTTCTCTCTTACTAATATTGAAAAATAAATTTACTACTATTAAAGAGGCTACAGTAAAATGAAACACTTTTAGTTTTATTAACACTCAATTTGAATTATTTTATTTTCGTTTAACATTCTTTTATTATAACTATTTTTAAAATACCCTAAATGAAAAAATTTCTAGCACTGCACAACCGAAGAAAACAATTGAATACATAATTAGAAATTGAATAAAAGCCTATCATCCAATTTAAAATCTGCTGCCATATGAAAAATTAAAATCCTTGATGGCAAACAAAAAGCTGATGAGGGAGAAGCAAAAGAATTCTATACATATTCCTTTTCCTGCGTATTTTAAACGAATGACTTAAAAATTCCAACAGAGAACTTGCATTGAGTTTCATATCCTGAAAATTGAAAAGCATATGCAAGATCTTTTTTCTTTTGTTATTGGGGTTCTGTAATTTGAAAGAGCAGGACAAATGAAGATAAATTAAAATACAATACAACATATTGAAACCATGATTATGCAAATACACAACAAAATGAGAAGAACAGAAACTGATGAATACGCAGTGTATAAACTAAGACTACAATAAACAGATACAATGACTGCTTCAAGAACTTCTTCTGCTCCAACATCCGACTTGGTCTTACCACTCCTGTCCCATGACAAGCTTAATTTTGTGAGGTCTTGTTTACGCTTCAAATTTGCATCTTCAGCTTCAGATATTCTCCCAACATTTGCTAGACCTTCTATTCTTAGCTTTCCTCCTAGATTCAAATCACTTAGCTCCGCCAAACTATGCCCTTTCTTTGATTTCACAATGTATACGCTTAGTGTTCTCAGATTACATAATTTGTGAGCCTCAGGAAACATACCAGATATTAAAGGACATTTATCAATGACAAGATGTCGGAGATTTCGCATCCTTGTCAAGTGTTTTGGTATAAGACGAAGACACCACAATTCTTTTAGTTTCAAGATTTTCAATCTGCGCAAATTGCAAATACTAGCAGGCAAGCTCGATATACCCAAACCATGAAGTTCCAAATACCTCAAGCAACTTAAACTCCCAAAAGATGGTATCTTTCTACCATATATGCACAAAACCCGAAGAGAATCATTTGTTGGAGTCAGTTGCTCTACATTTAATTGATAAAATGTCCGCAAGGATTCAACTTTCTCAAAGTCTCTCTTCTTGAATTGACTCATATTTAAGTCGGGAAAACCAATGTGATGGAGGTTTCTTGAAAAATCACCTACGATTTGTTGATTTCTTGAAGAATGATTAAGGTTTTGTTTCTCCAAGCATACACACTCTTCCTCTGAAATTGATTGAGCAAGATCATGGACTAAATCATGCATCTTGAAATAAATCTCCCCAGAAAAGTCATCACCTAATCCAACAATGGGATAGACGGAAAGGGACTCAGAGCTTCGTGATGGGCTAAGAAGAAACTCCACAACTCTCCCTTTATCTTCATCTCGTCCATACACTTGAGGAACTGCGATAGTTGAGCTTGTTTGGCGCCATTCAGCAACTTCACTTGACCTTTTTCTTATACCTTGTCTAAGATCAAAGTTGCTCCTATGTTGAGCAATTCGATCCAACCTCCCTATCATCTTATTCAACTTCTTCCCAAGCTTGCGCTGATGCATCATGTTCTTTGGATTCAAAGATGAGAAGCACCCAAGTTGAGAAGATTCAGTAGGCAACTGATCAAGGATATCATCCAGCACATACATTGCATCTTTAAGCTGCTGCAGCCACACCTTCAGAGGACGATTTGACCATTGTTTCTGCTCAGCATCATCAAGAACAGCTTTGATGAGTTCTAAAGTGCGTGACATCTCTTCAGCCTTTTCCTTGATTCCAAAGGAGGCTGCAAATTCACTCTGGACAAGAGGGATCAAGTTCTCCAGCACAATTTCAATCAAGGTCTCAGCCATTTTCAGAAATGCAACAAATGAAGAAAAAAAAGAGAGAAAAGAAGACAAAGATGAGAGATTGGTTTTGCTTTAATTTGATGAGTGCAGATGGCTGTAGGGAACAAATGAATTGTTAATAAGAACTATCTTGTAATGCAACAAATGAAGAAAAAAAAGAAAGAAAGGAAGACGAAAATCAGAGACAGTGCTGAGATAGGTGATGCATGTAATGGAATCTTCCTCAAAAATGGAAAAGAATAGACCAAAGAAGCTGGATTATTTTTTTTCTCCAAATCAAATTTAACATAGTATTAAAGCTTGTTATTTTGGTGATTTCTATTGGAACTGGTTCGGTATTGCCGTATTGGTGCATGGTAGGATAGAGTCAGCACTATGTTAGAAAATTCTTAAACTTGGAAAGACTCTAAAATGTTGATGGAGTGAAATGAGAATATATTTTGTGAGAAACATTTCTGGAAATGAATATCATATTCTTCTCTATATCATACAACCTATACCATTTATATAGCCAATGTCCAAAGAAAATAGTCTTTATAACTTTTAGAGAAAATTTGTTTCGCTGAGATAGTAGCTAGGTAGATGCATGGCAAAGGCAACATAAACACTCACATTTCCCAAAATGATTGGGAAGAAACTCATCAATATTTGAATTATACTAGAGAGAGACCCGCGCATTGCGCGGAGAAGTAGATTATTTATATTATATAGTATATTTTAATAAATGTTATATTAAAAATATTTTAAAGAACATATTATAAATAGATTTTGAATTTATTTATTTTTAAAAAAGACATAGGTTATTTATATTAGAGTTATACAAAACTGCATTTTCATTTTTTTTTTCACTTTTCGATTTACATTAATGGCTACACTTTGTCTTTTTTTTTGTAGTTTTTTTGTTTGTAAATAATTAAAAAAAATAAATGAATGAGAATGAAAAACATATAAAAATGTCATATTAAATTTAAAAAATTTTTGACAATTAGTATGAGAGATTAAGAAATGAAGAGTAGTAAGAATGTTAATAATTAATATGTATAAGTTGTAGAATTTGAATGTTTGTAACTGAAATTTTTTATAATTATTATTATTATGACACTTTTAATGTATGCATGTTTATTGCATTTAATTAATACTTGATGTTTCAATTAAATAATAATAGATAAGAATTTTTTGTTTTAATTTTTTTAAAACATTTTACTAAATAGTGATTGGTTGATTTTCATCTTTTGCCAAGTCATTAGAATTGCTGATGTGACATCATTAGCAAAGAAAAGACGGCTTAAACTCATTGTGGATATTATATTAAATTTAAGAAATTTTTGACAATTAGTATGAGAGATTAAGAAATGAAGAGTAGTAAAAGTCTTAATATGTATAAGTTGTAGAATTTGAATGTTTGTAACTGAAATTTTTTATAACTATTATTATTATGACACTTTTAATGTATGTTTATTGCATTTAATTAGTACTTGATGTCAATTAAATAATAATAGATAAGAGTTTTTTGTTTTAATTTTTTTAAAACATTTTACTAAATAGTGATTGGTTGATTTTCATCTTTTGCCAAAGTCATTAGAATTGCTCATGTAGCATCATTAGCAAAGAAAAGATGGCTTAAACTCATTATGGAGAGAGTTGGTATCAATTTTTAAATAGATAAATAGATATATAGATAGATGTAAAAGATTTCATTTTCATCCTACATAGCAAACAATTACAACAAATTATAAGAATTTTTTCCTATTAATTAGCTATAAGTAGGAACAATTAGAATAAAACATGTTATAAAATAATTTGTACTCATCTAAAGTGAAAGCTGAATTGACAATATTTCTTAACCTAAGACATAACTTTCTCTTCAAGGGTTGTAAAATTATTATTGAAGTAATTTTTTTTTTAAAAAATTATTCCATAAAGTATTAAAAATACAAATAGGCTTCTCAATTTCTTTCTCAACAATTTGATTTAACTAATGAATTGGACAATCTTATTACACAATAAAATTGGAAAGATATCCATATTTTTCTACGGATTTCAAAATTACTATTCATGTGATTTTTTGACCAAAAAATTATCCTTTTTTCACCGATTTTTATGATTTTAAATATAATACAAAATATTTTATTTAAATCCTACGTAATGATTCGTAAACAATTACAAAAGAATTTTTTTTTATTCGTACCAAAAATCAATACAAAAAACAGATCAGAATATGTTATAAGACTCTTTTGTACTAACCTAAACTGGAAGCTAAATTGGCACTCCTCTTCGACCGGAGATATTGCTTTCTCCTCATTCTTGCTTGTCTAAATTGGATAGATCTAAGTGTTTCAAATAATTGTGTTTCTACATTTTTAAAATAGGCATCAAAATCACCTTATGAATCAATTTATAATAAAATAAGGAAGGTGCAATAAAAATTATGTTAAACAAACCAAGCTGTAGAATCATATGTTGGAGGCACATATCTTCTTGTCTTTTTTTTTTTTTGAAAGGATTGTTCTCCGCCTCTTTAATCTAGCCATTTTGGGTATTAATTCTTCCAGTCTGTCATTACCTGTAAATTCTTCTACAATAAAGAGAATAAGACATGGTCAAAGAATGATAATCTATTCCAAGTAAATTGTAGAAGTAATATTGCACATGTGGAATAACAATTTGAAAAAGAGGAATACATAAATGTAAATTGTGGAATAATTTTAAATATATATTAATTTTGGTTGTGACTGTTAGACAGAACTGTTAAAAAAAGAGGAATACATAAACCTGTGCTACTTGCAATGATTTCACAATTAAAATATTATTTATAACAATAAAATGAGAAGAGTAAACGACAAATATTATTTATAACATGAGGAATGGAGGATGGACATTTATGCAATGCGGCTCCATCGAAGATGGACATCACGATGGACAATTTGTTTTGAGGAAAAAACAATGGCTTATAGGACCAGAAGAGGATGTAGGTAAGAAAAAACAATGGCTCATGGGATGGTACGGAGAGGTGCGAAAAGGAAGAGGGTTTCTAGAAGTATGAGAAAGGTAAGGGATTTTTTTTGGGTAAATATTAATTTGTGTTTTTGTTGTTTTAGAAATAAGGATTGATTTGGAAAAAGTTAAGTTATTGGTTTTGATTGTGTTTTTTAGTTTTGTTTTGTATTTTTTTTTTTTTAAAATAAAAGTTGATTTGGTAAGATTTGATTGGTTGATTCTAAAATTTTCTCAAGTAAACAATGTTGCTGATATGGCGTTCGTAGAAAAAGAGAAATAACTTAGAAGTAATGTGGGTAAACCTATGTATCTACTTTTATATATTAAGAATAGATATGATAGTCGTCCTTGCATCTCTGATGTTAATGAGCTACGGATGACTTGAACTTCTTTTTTTGGTAGGATAAGAAAAATTAATCAGAACATTCTCAGGATGTTGAAATTCCAGATTTAAAAAAAGTGATTCTCTTGTATTATTAATAAATTATAATGTCAATTTGCATAAAGAAAAAGGAACAAATTAGCATAAAAAATAATATGGACAATTAGCTAATAATAATTGAAAATTTGAAAAAATTCACATGGATCAGTGAAAACTTGTTCGGTAACGCAAGCTTTTTCCATATGTAAAGGAAAAAACAATTACAACCTCTTGTTTAATGCAAAGATTTACAACACTACTATTTTAATTTGAATTCCTATTTGGTAAATAGCACGTGTTAGTACTGAATAGCATAAAATTAGTTGAACGTCAAAGAAAATTAGAAGGAATGAGAATTTATAAGATGAGAGGTCAGTTGCTTCAAGTCTTGCAATCTGTTAGACTAATAGCAGATGTGCAAGATAGAGTGGTGTAAAAATTTGACAAAGAAGGAGTTTATTCTATTAACTCATTTGTGCAGGTATTGCAGGAACAGACCTTGGATGAGAAGCTTTACAACTATCGATTTACAAAGGACATTTGGAAAGGAATTGTTCCACCTAGAGTTGAGCTGTTCACTTGGTTTGTGTTAGTTGGGAGGGTCAATACAAAGAATCGGCTAAGCAAACTGAGAATCTTACAATATGTGTGTTGTGTAAGAAAGATGTTGAGAATGTACAACATTTATTTGTTACTTATGAGTTCTCTTCGCAGGTGTGGTGTGCATGGATCTCAGTTTTTGGACAGAAGTAGATTGCACCAGGTAACTTGAAAGAACACTTTGAGAGTTGGAGATCCATGCCAGTAAGAAAGGAGCAACGGAAGCGTTGGCTAGTTGGGTTCTTTTCAGTGGTATGGATTATTTGGCTACGACGGAATAATGTCATTTTTTAGAATAAGACAACAAGGGTTGTAGACTGTGTGGATCAATCGTTTTCATGTGCTACAGAGTGGTGTGGTTAATAACTCATGTTGTTGATGGCTATGTCAAAAATGACATAAGAGTTAATTGTTTTATGTTTCTAGACTAGTTACTTTGCTCCACTTGAGTGTTGAGCTCTTTCTTTTTAAAAAAAACTTTATGCCTTTAAGATTTTAAATTTTATGTGGTATCTTATTATTTTATATTCTCTCATTTGGTTTCTTTGTGAAGTCTAGTGGCCTAACCTGGCTTGTGGATGCTTCAATTCCATTATGCTTCAGCATACTCAATGGCAGAATGTTGACGTTGAGTATCTAGAATCTCTTAATCTAAATCTATTTTCTTAATTTTGGATGATGGGTTCAGAAATCAAAATCCCAAAAGGATGTTTGAAAAAGTGAACTGAAGAGAGATATGAGTAGTCTATTCTGTCATTATTTGAATTTTGATGTTTGGAATCAAAATGAGTTAGCCCTTAACAAACAATACTATACAAGCTTGAATTAGCATACATGTTTTTCCATTACAATCATAAGTAATCAAATAATGCATTACAAAACATACAAATAATGGAAAACAACTCGAGGTACACACTTTTTTGTTGTTTAAGAATCTTAGATGCAAACCATGATAAGTGTGGGTCACACACACACATACACGGACCCTTATTATTTAAATGTGGTAACTAATTTTTAGGAGAATGTATGGTATACCATGTTTGAAGAACAGCGAGAATTAATCCTGAAAGTGCAGCGAGAAAGGCAAGCAAAGACCAGGGAGAACTGAAATAAGTACTCCGTGTTTCAGCCAGAAAAGTTCTCCATCTACTCGAGTAATGTTCCTGAATTTGACGCCTCACTTGGATATATTTCTTACTAATGGGGATAGCATCGGTTGTGTATATTTGATTGAACATTTTAGCGGGGAAGTCATTCCCAATATCATTAAAGAATTTGGCCACTTCTTCATCACTTTGAACCAAATTTTGGATAACACCAGCTGATCTAAGCTCCTTCACATCCTCAGCATTATCTATCAAGGAATCCATGAAAGAAAGGTAACAACAACATTCGAAGCTGTTGCGAAAGTCCGGACACATCTCGTAAGCAATCAAGTTTCGAAAAAAGTAAGGCGTGACATTGCTGAATACCCACAAAGGAAGTGTCAACTCTCCACCAAACCATCTTGAGGTGAAGGTGATGTCATGCCACTTCCATTCATCACTCTTGTTTACCTTAACCTGGATCCCTGATTTTTTCAGATCACGTATGTTCTTGTAAGTTTGCCAGACTAGGGAGGAACGAGGACGAGGAGGAGGAGGAGGAGGAGGAGGCATTTGAATACCACCATTTTGGTTTGGGACATTCTGTTCAATCTCTGTATGAAAGTAGGAGGAGCGAAGAAAATCAAGTATATGATTTCTTATAGGGATTGTGATCGTTGTCCTTCCAGTCCGCTTTTCTTCGCCCATGCTCATAAAATTTGTGATTAAATAGTCCAAGTCAGCACCTTGTGTTTTGCTCAGCAGTTGCAGCAGTTTTATTGGAAGTTGGTTTTCCAGCAATGGAATATCTCTGCCAATATACATCAGTTGATCAAACTTTAGCTTCAGTTCTTCTGGATGTTGAGCATTAACGTGGTCCATGTAATAGAGCAAAGAGCATCCATCCTCAAACAGCATCCAAATAAGTTCTTCATCACTATACTCTTCAATTACATCCTCAGCAAACAGCTCCTTCAGTTCCACAATGTTATATCCTACAACTCCATACAAATAGTTTGCTGCTTCTTGCTTGTTACCATTACAAGGACCTACTTCTTTACTGTATTCTTCAATGTAGAGAGATGCCCATTGAGATTTCAAGTGTTGACCTTGTTGCTTCAGATTTTCGTTGCGATGATGAATGGGACCAAATGATATCATTTTGGGTATGCAATACTCGTAGAAGCTGGTTTTTTGACGCCAAAAAAGAGGAACTCTTTGTATCTTGGGAGTTGAAGAAATTTGATTATTATCTTGGAATGTTTGATTCAGTAGTTGGGCAAGCTTTGCTTCCCTTGCCACCTTTGCATCCTCTGCCATTATTTAATTTGTAAGCTGCTCGCACCACAAACAAAAAATCAACATTTATTAACACTCCAAATTATTATTTTAGTATATTATTTTTTACAAAAATACTATTTTTACACCAAAATCAGTCACTAAAATCAACCACTAATATATTTATAATGTGTATTTATATTTTAGCATATATTTTATACTAGTGGCTAATTTTAGTGTTCACGTAGCATAACTCTATTTTTTTATCAACTCATGTAATCAAACGGATAAGGAAGCTGCGTGTGTATTTAATTTAGGCAAAATTTTAGGCATTCTAAAAGATAACAGTGTTTATAGATTGAAAAAATGTACAGTAAAGTATCGTTTTTGTTTTTAACGTTTGGAGTAAGTCCTAAAGTTGTTCCTAACATTTCAATCGTCCTATTTATGTCCCTAACGTTTCAAAATTGACTCAATATTGTCTACCGTTAAGGATCCGTTAACAGAATTGACGGCGGGACAAAATTGAGACGATTTTAAAACGTTAGGGACTTAAATAGGACGAAAACGTTGGGGACAAAAACGATACATAGAAATAAATTTTAATTTTATCCTTCAATATATAATATTAATTTTTTACTATACATAGTATTCAATTATTTTTTAATCACATCTAAGTAAATTACACTTAATCATATTACTTTCATTCTAAATAAATTAATTTTTTTTATAATTTTACTCTTAAAGATTTTTAGTTATCATGAAATATTTGTAGAATGACTAGTATATAAACTTGCATAAAAGAAAAAAAAATTAATATATATACAATAAAATATAAATTATACCTTTTGTCTCTAATGTATCAAAATTCTTTAAAATTATAAAAGAATAAATTTATTTAAAATAAAAGTAATGTAATTAAGTGTAATTTACTTAGATATAATTAAAAAATAATTGAATACTATGTACAGTAAAAATTGATATTATTGAAAGATAAAATTAAATTAAAATTTATTTTTATGTATCGTTTTTGTCCCCAACGTTTTCGTCCTATTTAAGTCCCTGACGTTTTAAAATCGTCTCAATTTTGTCCTGCCGTCATTTATGTTAACGGATCCCTAACGGTAGGACAACATTGAGTCAATTTTGAAATGTTAGGGACTTAAATAGGACGATTGAAACTTTAGGAACAACTTTGAGACTTATCCTAAATGTTGGGGACAAAAACGATACTTTACTCTAAATTAAAATAAAATCACTTATAAGAGAATGGATTTTTTGAATTGTTAAAAAAGATTGAGAGAATAAAATATGATCTCTAACTCTTCATTACTCTCTTTCTCATATTTTTTTTTTAGTCTCACTTATAAAATTATTGGTGAGAGATCACACTTTACTCCCTCAATTACCCTCAATTATTAAAAAAAATTGAAAGGATCTATTTCCGAATATTCTTGACATATTTGAAATTTCTTTCATAGTTTATTAAAGGCTGAATTTTGGTGTTGGAAAAGAACTTTATTTACATTGCCAAATTCTTATGTCTAATGTCATTTTTTATTTTATTAGTGCATTATGTAAAATCATATTAGATATATATATATGAGAAATAAAATATGTATAAACATAATAATTAATTTAGTCACTGATTTGTTATATACAAATGTTATATTTTCATCTCATGATCACCTTCTATTTCTAAATTTTATGTTCCATATAAAGTACATTTTAAATAAACCTAACATCTTCATCTTATGCATCTTTATTCCCCTCCCATACATTTTTTATTTCTTACTTGAATTTTTTTCAAAGAATTAAACACATATTTTAAAATATATTCATAATGACAATATCAAAATTATAAGATAGAAAAAAAGGGATATACAATTCTTTTCTTTAATTTTAGAATAATAACAATATAATTCTAAAATTTTAAATTATCAAAATTTTAATAACATGTTATGAAGTTATTTATTTTAAAAATTAAAATTAAGAGCAACTACAATAGCATATTTTTAGAATATCACTTTTAATATTTACAAAAAGTGAACTAATTTGAAATTAAAATTTATATTGAAATTGATTTCATAAATACTAAAAATAATAAATTGAAATTAAAATTAGTATTAGAGTTGTTCTAATAGAAGAAGAATATATATCTATTACTAAAAAGTATATATGTACGTCATCGTTTTATAGACATCAATTAAGGATGCAAATCAATAATTTAATGCAAAGAAAGCAAGGAATGCAAAAGAATGGTTTCTGAGTTAGAAGAATATATAGGGTGATAACTTGCCTTGTAATAAGAGGATCGGAGAGAGAAGTGGGAGATCAGGTATTGTGTTTTGAGTTTGGACACATATATCATATTAATTAGTAATTAGAGAAGCATATATATATATATATATATATATATACTTCATTTTAGGTTGCTCGATTGGCTTTATTTTATTCTCTATATATGGACATCCTTTACCTTTCTAAGCAAGCAATGTCGTGCCATGCTTAATTAGGTAAAAACTTTACACTAATTTGATTAAAAATAAGGTTTTAAAAATTGAATCAGTTATTAAATTTTTATTTTTAATATTGGACTCAAATTGGTGTAATCTACTAAAATATTCCAAAAATTATGTTTGATGCTATTGTGAGATTTTTATGGTTACAGAAAAACGTCATCACTATTTTTTCATTCACGTTATTATCATTTCAACAAAATATTACCGA